>NC_133325.1:457617162-457917162 GCF_042186555.1 Aquarana catesbeiana
AGGCAGAGAATCAGAAGTAAAACTGTGAGCTGGGACAGAAGTACAGCTGAGCAGCTGGCAGGTTAAGTAGAGCTGGGAAGCAAGGAGGACAACTACAGCTAAGCAACAAGGAGGTGAAGTAGAAATGAAAAGCAACTGAAATGAGTACACCTAAGCAGGAGGCAGTGGAAGCAGGGAGAACATGTAAAGCTGGAGACAGTACATAGCAGAAAGCAAAAGTACAGCTCAGCAGGAGGCAATAGAAGCAGACCTGAGTAGTGCGACAATAGTGAGGTCTGAAGAATCCCAAACAAAACTCCAAGTTCCAAAATTTGCCAGTTAATAAGAAAAATAGTTTATGGAACCCTGCCAGAAATGGCCAAGTCATAAGTATTCTGGTGTGCAGTCTAAGGAATATGCATTTGTGGATTAACCTAGAGCTCAACTCATACAGCACATCTCAAACTCCCAACTTTCATTGATATTCCATAACTCCTATGGTGAAGGAGTTACCTTCCTACAAAAAAAGTGGGTACACTAATGGTACCACTCAAGGTGCAGAAGTCTTAAAAGACATATTATACCTATTAAGAGAAATATACATCAGATGCACCCAGGATAGTTGGCATTAGGGATGTGTCTGCTGGTCATGTTAAAATACAGCAACACACCTAAAACACACTCCTTGGACACTTTGGTTGGGTGGCGGTGGCTCTGCAAGATCTACTCCTGAGACAAAATAAAAGATGGCTGCATTTGGCAGCTGGAGTTCTTTATTACCAGCAAAACTATTAAAGATTACTGAGAGTAATATTATGATGCCCAGTAACTCTTGAACTTACTCGATCCAAATTCAGCACTGAACCATTGAAGACCTGGTGGACTCCACTTAAGTATTGTTTTACTTTTAAACCGTTTTATTTTACTGTTGCATGTCAGTTTTGTAATAACTTTTCTGTAAATATTTCTAGCCCTGTTTTTCTTTTTGTTTCATTTAAAAATATTTATAAATCGTTAAGCTGAACTTCTGAATGGAGTAACATTCTTGCCTGGGTGTGGTGCAGGTGATACAGAATTGCAACAACGAATGCTGGAAATAGTGCATGTTTGCATTAAAATGCGTAATAGCGTTCATTGTGTGTAGTAAAAGTGCCATTTCAGTCTGCTTGAGTATACATTGTCTCGCGAGCTGGAAAATCTCTGTGCAGGGGGAGGCCCAAAATGTAATCATTACATCTGGTTGGCAGCTTGGTCGGGTTGTTCTACTTAGAGCATTAGTGTCACATCTGGTTGGCAGCTTGCTGGGATTGTTCTATTTTAGAGCATTAGTTCATGAGTTAAGTAACTAACCCTGCACTGAAGGACTATAATCTCTGTGGAAGCTGTACTTAGAGATAAGCATGGCATTTTTTTATATGTATATAGAAGCATATAGCAACAGTTCTCTTCCTATCCGTTGTGTTTCGGTCTCATTATTTATTTTGCAATCATGCCTGGTCTAGTAGACTACAAAACAATGAGCAAAGATGATCTGATAAATGTGTGTCAAGCAAGGCGGATTGAAACATATGGCAAACCAAAGAAGAAACTGATTTGTAAATTATGAGGCAGATATCTAGGCATAGCAGATCTTGGACAAGCCTGCAGCAAAGAGCCTGCAGGCTCTCTACAAACGCTTCATAGATGATCTGATCATGGTGTGGTATGGAAATGAGGTTGATTTGGGATCACTATTGTCATCTATGAACACCAATGATCAGAGCATCAGGCTAACCTGGGATATCAGCACAACACAGGTACATTTTTTGGATCTGGAGATAAGTAACACCCCAGGTGATAACAGATGATCTGATCTGATACAGATGAAAACATATTTTAAAGAAACTGACAGAAATTCATATATTCCTACCACTAGCTGCCATCATAAAGCCTGTATAACTAATACACCAAGAGAACAATACATGAGGATAAAGAGAAATTGCACTACAAAAGAGGAATTTTGAAATACAATTGGACAGATTGACTAATATGTTTATAAAGGATATCAGGAGGGGTTTTTGGAAAGAGAAAGTAATAAGATTAGAGGCAAGGAGAGAGATATTTTATTAGAGAATAATATTAAAGAAGATAATGAGGATAGGGGTATCAGCATGATATTAGATTATAATTTACAAACTCGGGATGTGGAATAAATAATTAAGTATTGGCAGGTCCAAAAACAAGATGCACAACTAGGGGGAACTCTACCCGATAAACCAAGGTTTATCGGGTAGATATCGGATACAAAAGAGCCCCAAATGTAATGGATAAAATAGTATTGTGTAATGTGTTAGAACCCCCAAAGTTCAAGAAACACATGTTTTGGGATATTAAGGGTTTCCACAGCTGTGGCCGGGGCTACATTCAGACCCCCTTACATTTTTCACTCTTTGTTATATTGCAGCCATTTGCTAAAATCATTTAAGTTCATTTTTTTTCCTCATTAATGTACACACAGCACCCCATATTGAAAGAAAAACACAGAATTGTTGACATTTTTGCAGATTTATTAAAAAAGAAAAACTGAAATATCACATGGTCTTAAGTATTCAGACCCTTTGCTGTGACACTCATATATTTAACTCAGGTGCTGTCCATTTCTTCTGATCACCCTTGAGATGGTTCTACACCTTCATTTGAGTCCAGCTGTGTTTGATTATACTGATTGGACTTGATTAGGAAAGCCACACACCTGTCTATATAAGACCTTACAGCTCACAGTGCATGTCAGAGCAAATGAGAATCATGAGGTCAAAGGAACTGCCTGAAGAGCTCAGAGACAGAATTGTGGCAAGGCACAGATCTGGCCAAGGTTACAAAAAATTTCTGCTGCACTTAAGGTTCCTAAGAGCACAGTGGCCTCCATAATCCTTAAATGGAAGACATTTGGGACGACCAGAACCCTTCCTAGAGCTGGCTGTCCGGCCAAACTGAGCTATCGGGGGAGAAGAGCCTTGGTGAGAGAGGTAAAGATGAACCCAAAGATCACTGTGGCTGAGCTCCAGAGATGCAGTCGGGAGATGGGAGAAAGTTGTAAAAAGTCAACCATCACTGCAGCCCTCCATCAGTCGGGGCTTTATGGCAGAGTGGCCCGACGGAAGCCTCTCCTCAGTGCAAGACACATGAAAGCCTGCATGGAGTTTGCTAAAAAACACCTGGACTCCAAGATGGTGTGAAATAAGATTCTTTGGTCTGATGAGATCATGATAGAACTTTTTGGCCTTAATTCTAAGCGGTATGTGTGGAGAAAACCAGGCACTGCTCATCACCTGTCCAATACAGTCCCAACGGTGAAGCATGGTGGTGGCAGCATCATGCTGTGGGGGTGTTTTTCAGCTGCAGGGACAGAATGACTGGTTGCAATTGAGGGAAAGATGAATGTGGCCAAGTTATCCTGGACGAAAACCTTCTCCAGAGTGCTCAGAACCTCAGACTGGGCCGAAGGTTTTCCTTCCAGCAAGACAATGACCCTAAGCACACAGCTAAAATAACGAAGGAGTGGCTTCACAACAACTCCATGACTGTTCTTGAATGGCCCAGCCAGAGCCCTGACTTAAACTCATTTGAGCATCTCTGGAGAGACCTAAAAATGGCTGTCCACCAACGTTTACCATTCAACCTGACAGAACTGGAGAGGATCTGCAAGGAGGAATGGCAGAGGATCCCCAAATACAGGTGTGAAAACCTTGTTGCATCTTTCCCAAAAAGACTCATGGCTGTATTAGATCAAAAGGGTGCTTCTACTAAATACTGAGCAAAGGGTCTGAATACTTAGGACCATGTGATATTTCAGTTTTTCTTTTTTAATAAATCTGCAAAAATGTCAACAATTCTGTGTTTTTCTGTCAATATGGTGTGCTGTGTGTACATTAATGAGGAAAAAAATGAACTTAAATGATTTTAGCAAATGGCTGCAAAATAACAAAGAGTGAAAAATTTAAGGGGGTCTGAATACTTTCCGTCCCCACTGTACACTATTAGAGATTAGATATTAGGAATGGGTTTGACAAACATTACTTATCGATACATTTTAGAGACAAGCATAATCAGAACCCAGAAGGATTGCAATTCTGGGGTGTAGAGGCCCCCAAACATCATTGAAGAGGGAGCAATTTTTTAAGGGAAATTAGCAAATAGGAGTCATGGTGGATACACCAATTGGGATCTTTGGTGCCGGGGGGATTAAATAAGGACTTTGATCTGCGTTGTTTTCTGAGTAACCGATAAAGAATGACTCAGTTCATCCCCGATGTTATCACACCCCCATCTGTAAGAAGGTAACATGAGGTGATGCGTTA
This sequence comes from Aquarana catesbeiana, assembly GCF_042186555.1. Taxonomy (NCBI): domain Eukaryota; kingdom Metazoa; phylum Chordata; class Amphibia; order Anura; family Ranidae; genus Aquarana; species Aquarana catesbeiana. The sequence goes on from NC_133325.1 coordinate 457,621,479, forward strand.
CCATAACCCTTAATAATTAGATAGTTAGTATATAGATTGCATTGAGAGTTCATTCATTTAACAGGGTATAGGTAGAAGGGAGTTCATTTGGAACAGTGTTTAATGGTGACCACTTAATTAGTACAGCCTATATGATAAATGGATCTTTCAGAGGGGTCTTATTTTATTCAAATACATTTTTATATGGACTATAATATTTTTTACAATGTACATTAAATATAATGTTTACTACTAATAATAATTGAATATTGTGTTTAGATTGGTTGTTATTCAATATGTTCCAATCTGTGTACAGGGTTGTAGGGCATTTTGAATTAACCCAATGAGATTGTTATTAATGTTGTTATTGTTAATCCCATGAAGGCATATGGCTAGCACTTACACCGTCCTTGTAATATTTTCAAATGATCTGAGTATATTTAAATCAATTAGGCATGAGAACACTTAGTATCCATTTGTATCTAAGTAGCAAGACAGTATAATAATGGCGCTCAATCTGTTGTGCTGCGTTGTATGTCTTAAGAGATGCAGCTCAGGGCTACAATAAAATGGCCCTGGTCTAAACTATAGGAAAATGGCCGCCGTTACTCCCTATATATTTTTGTCCGAATCACCTGTCTAATACCAATCCCCCTGAGGAAGACATATGATACACATATACGGCTGTATGACTTCATCTGGGAATATACAGTGATTGTATGATATAGATTGGTGCGTTGCAAGCACCCACAAAGTGTGAGTACCTCTATTGACTTTTAAATAAACAGATGTGGTTTTAATCAGTGCTGATTGACCAAACTTAACTGTGAGGTCACATTCCCTAAGGTGAGGATAACACCGGGGGGGGGGGCACGAGAGTGGTGGCACATTGAATATGTTTGGAGCACTATCACATGGATTTAATTTAATTTAAAAGCTCACCAAGGACACTGTTTGATGGACTTGAAATTCATAGCACTTTTAAGTGCATGTATTGGGAAGAAATTTAGCCTCAGTTTATTACCATTGGTTCTATTTATATATATGCTATTGTAATGTATATACACACTTTGTTTTGATTCAATTCACTGGATACATTTGAAAGTTAGATTCTAGCACGACGCTATATTTTTTGCTTTGAACAAAGAGGCCTCTGTCTGTCTCAGGTACAAGTGGGTCTGGTACAACTCATTTAGATGAGTGTACAAGGATGAATTTAACAAACTAAGACAACCTTTGGTCCATAGTCTGAGCCTGCAAGCACTAGACTTAGTTTTATTCATCCACCCTTCTCAGCTTCAGCAAGCACTGCAATGGGTAATTACTAATAAAACTATGGCATATGTGCAAATTCTCAAGCTCCAGGCTGTGGCTGACAGAGAGGCTTCAGAGTGGCAGACTAAGAGGAAAATTGTCCACTGGCATGAACTGGAGATGGCTAAACACCAGCAAGAGTGACAAGATTGGTCCCTTGGATCCCTTGAGCGTGGACAAGCACCTTTTGTTTTCAGCCATACAGACAAATTTCAGACAGTTATGGATACGGATAGTGACTCATTTGCTATCCTTTGAGAAAATATGTTTTCAGTACTACTTGCAATAAATGTAGAGGGCTGGTGTCTAAGAGACATCTTTGTGAAATTGCCAACTGAGAAGGATAACGTTTATAAAGGCTAAAAAGGCTAGAAGTACCAATTGAGGTCTACTGCAAGAAATTCAGGTCACTTTACACGGATGTGGTAAACTACCTATGCACCACATTCCAAAGTGGACTAAATGACTAAAAAAAGAATTCATAATTGATAAGTCCATCAGTTTGTGTAGGAGCAAAAGCTAGAGCCTGGACCAAGGGAAATGGGTTGGATGGAGGTGCACAGTTCTCCTAGGGGACAGGGACAGAGTAATCACCGTGTATATACAGTTACTCAGAACATATATGTCTGATGCAGAAAATGTAATTTCTGAATCTGATATTGTATTGCTGGTGTTAGTGGTCACTCGAAGTGCTGGAATGGGGCCCCTTTCCATGCTCTGACCCAGTGAATTCAGCCTCATCTGTGGTCCTTATTTGCCACAGGACAGTTGTCTGGCACATGTAATGACACATTTGAACAAGCACTGCAGACTGACCCAAGTCTAAAGTAGCTCAGAAGCCTCCTTGCTTTCAGTTCTCCTGCAGAAGAAGAGAAACAAATAGTTGAGTTAGACAATGAATGGCTTACAGGAAGCATCTGCCTATTGAAGGCAGTGAGGCAGAAATGTTTAAAAGGCAACTCAAGGTATCAAACAAATTTATGGGACATTTGTTGAAGGTGGCACACAAAATTCCCCTAGCAGGTCACTTGAAAATTAAAAAGACCTAGGCCTGAGTGAAGCAGAATTTTTTTCAGGCCTAACATGGGTACAGACATAGCCAGCTACTGTCAGTTCTGTGTTACCTGACAGCGGGGTGTCAAGGAAGGATATGTTCACAGGGCTGTATTACAATCTCTATTACAACATTTTAAAAAAAGGAAGAGAGCGAAAAGTGGGACTTTATATGAAGCACACAGAAGCAAATAAAGAAGTATAATGACTAAGATGTTATGTTTATTTATATTGTATGATCTCTTATATAACATTTTCGGGCACAAAACCTCTGGAACAATAAACTTTTTTTATCACATTCAACATAAATTACATAATAATCCACAATCCAATAGACATTCATATATAGTATATAGTACAAACACAGGTGGCAGCTGATACATATATATGTATAGACATGATGCAATTAGGGCCTAAATGACCTGTTGACCTTCCTAAGCTTCTCTCGAAATAAAAAGAGAAAAGGGGGAAAATGGGGTATGATAATAGAAATACCGTAGTAAATTGTTATAGGCGTGAATTAAATCGTAAAGAATCTTGTTGATCCATGATTAAAATAATTGTAAAAGTTGATAGCTTGACGTGTTTTATACTTATATCCGCTCATCAGGAGCAGAAACCATGGAATAAATCTAGGAATAGAAAGCATACATGTCTAGATAATCTAAAAAAATATATTGTAGAAATATTGAAAAATTTGAAAAAACTATTTTGGAAAATATAAACGAAAACTAAAATATGTTAACAAAAAAATAATAATTATACATAGAAAAAATTCCAAATTTTATAAAAATAGAGTAGTATATTCTGGGTTCAATAACCCCCTTGTTGCGTCTAACTCACATCTGCATCTGCACACTGATGGTGCGGGATTGAGGATCGCAAATCCACCGCAAAGCATCACCTCCGGGTACTGGGGTGGCGCTCAAGGGCGATGACAACCGGCACAGACAATATACAAGGCGGACAGGTGTGGGTGAGATGACCCTGATGTAGGGTGGAAGTGATGATCCCAAAGGGACCTATGTGAGGAAAATTTATATATATATATATATATATATATATATATATATATATGGGATATGTGAAAAAGACAGTGTAAGTGAGTTGCAATAGTGAATATATAGGGTTGGGGGATGTAGATGGATGAAAAGAAATGGGGATGGAAATCAAATAAAAATAGGAACAAAAACAAAACCAAAAATCAAAAACAAACACAAAAAAAGAAAAGCTTGGAAAGTGAATAATAGAGAAGGGTTTGTACCTAGTGTTGACAGATGGAAGCTGTGATCCATCGGAGTGCATGTTGTTCAAGGTGAGGAGAGAAGAGTGATGTGTATGTGAACCGACTAAAGAGGATGCCTATATAGGTGCACCGCTACACAACCCAGCCCCCAACGTCACACAGGCATGCACAACAATGAAGAGAGGAACTCTTTCACCTGGGTGGCTCAGCCGTCCCGCGATTAGCGCCTACTCAACTCCCCAATGTGCTAGCCGATATGTAACACTCCCCCAACAGTACAGCGCCACGAGGACGCTTCACGCCCAGCGTGCGCGACGTGACATTGATGCACAGTGATTGTGCGTCCACCCATTTTGCGTCACAAGGAGGCGGGGAAAAGGGGGAAGCTCACAGTGCAATGCAGCTTATGGATTGGAGGCAAAGAAGCATGTCTCAACAAAACCAATCACACAGCCACCAATGCGCAGATGCCGACCCAAGATGAAACAGCTAAAGGTGTATAAAAAACTAAAAATACACTAGTCTATATGATAAACTTACTCAATAGAGGGGAAGGGGAGAAAGTTATACTAAAAAAATATCACAAGGCCACTTCTATCAACAATGTGGAATAAGAAGTAATTACTGCGCTAAACCCCAAACAAGTAAAGGAAGAAAAAGCAGCTACATAAAAATGTGACAAACATGTGAATACAAAGAATTGCAAAATGTAGCGCTGACAAATATACACAAATGATGACCACCATGTGTGAAATAATAATGACATTAAACTAGGTGGTGTATGCAAACGTCCATCTGCAAACAAAACAATATGTGTGATACACCTCAAATGGGAGTATAATCAAAAAATTGTGTCCAAAAGTGGAAACAGAAAGTCCAATAAAACAAATGTTGGTGCAGTGAATCAGGGACACAACTCTATCCGTGATGGAAACATCCAATGGGACGATCATCAAATACTGAACGAGATGTGGGTGCTCTTACCGGATAAGGTGGACTCTAATGCCGGCAGCATAGAGTCAAACAGGCAATGTGCCACATCAGGCAAGTATGTAGATGACCTCCAGGGTAGAATCCCCGGGGACAATAGATGACTTCCAGGTTGACCCGATCTCAGGACAATCAAGGCTGGATCTTGATGATAGGTTCAAAGTACAGACATCAACTCACATCCAGACGATATGTGGATAAAAAAGGATATGCTTCCACATAGTGCAGGTCAAAAAAGGTTGTTTATTGCTAAAACCACCATACAGATAAAAGTGATCACAAACCATAAAAATGGAAGGCAATGTAGAAGTTGACAACGGCCCATGCGTTTGCTCAAGATAGTACATTAATTGACTACTGCCATGTGCTTCCATTCCTAATAATAATATTAAAAGGAAAGGGGTTTTGGGACTTTATATGAAACTTGTGTCATATTCTTCATTTTTTTCCGGGAACCTTAGTATGAGTTCCACCACAGAGGGCTCTGGAACAACAATTTTGCCCTCCCAAATCTATCAGATTAGGTCTGAAGGCCCCCTCACTTGTCTTCCATTGACAAAGTTAAAGGTTTAAAAACCTGTGGATTCCTTGGGTACCTCTCTTTAGGCAAACAGCAGGTAAGAAAAATAAAGGGGTTTTGGGACTTTATATGAAGCAAGAACCTAAGGGGTACCTGCCTCCATCCCTATCATTATTTTTAATTGTGTTTAGTACTATATATTATATATGTGTAATTAAAAGGTGCGCTGAATACGCTGCTTCAATTGTGCTAAAAAAATATTTGAATTAAATTATATAATTGTGCTATAATTACTTAATTGATAAACTAATCGTAAATAAATCATAGCAAATATAGTCCATAGAAACAATCTTGCAGTAGTCTTATGGAAATGACAGATTGTTTCTATGGACTATATTTGTTATGATTTATTTACGATTAGTTTATCAATTAAGTAATTATAGCACAGCTATACAATTTAATTCAAATATTTTTTTAGCACAATTGAAGCAGCGTATTCAGCGCACATTTTAATTTTCTAGTAGTGGTATCAGAGCACTAAGTAAAGGTGCAACTTTATACAGAATATTCTATTTTGTTTGTGCACATGATAGTACATTTGAGTGCAATACTAGAACATAGTATTTAGATTGAGGAATTTCAAATCACCACATATTAGCACATATTAATTTGAGGAATTTGTAAATCATCATATAAATGCACATTTTTTTCACAACCTTTAATCACTCACCAATAGAATCCATAAAGTGCTTTAGTTTTATTATCACAAAATATATTATATATGAATGTCTATTGGATTGTGGATTATTATGTAATTTATGTTGAATGTGATAAAAAAAGCTTATTGTTCAAGAGGTTTTATGCCCACAAATATTATAAAAGAGATCATACAATATAAATGTAGCGCTGGGATTTTTGCCATCTAATTATAGGCAGTATGTAATGCTATTAGATTAGTACTTGGCTCCCTCTAGTGGTCAGCTCAACTCTGTGAATAAGACTGTTGTTCCTCACATAAGAGCATGGACAAAACAGAAACAGGAAGTGACTTCAAAGTTTTGTTTTACAAAGAACTTGCTTACCCACAGTGCCCACTTACCTACCCAGAAGGCCAAGTTGCAGAATTGCCTGGTGGGTAGGGCTTTATAAAGGATATGCGTGGCACATGAGGCTCTCTTCTTCCTGGGACGTGAGACCTGTCTGCAGGGACCTGTGTGGGAGTGTTCGGAAGAGCGTGGCCTGCTTGGTGCGGAACGGAGTTGATGCCACCGGAGAGGTCTTTGAACACAGTGTGCTGGAGGCGCATGTGATCGGGTTGGAGGATCCAGGGAGCCTGAAGGAGCCTAATGACAGCCATTGTTCTTCTGACGGAGCAGTGCAGTGTGCCGGAGCCGACCTGGAAGTGGGACTGAGATTACAGAAACGTAGCAGTACAGCTGTCCAGACCCGGTGTGGTGAGAGGGCTGTTGCCCAAGATTTATATAAAGCACTTAACACGGTATAGACTAGTTTCAGAGTGTTGCTGAGACCTGCAGTTCTACGTAGCAGTCTCGTTAAAATAGACCGTGTTTAACCAAGCCTCAAAGCCTGTACTCCACTAGACATTGACTGACGGTCCGGTCGCATTCTCCCAAGAGGAAGGTTACAAGTGTGTTGCATATTTGAGTTTGCCGTTATCTACTACTTTATATTACTTTGACATCTGCTCACTCACTGGAATACAAATACTGCAGTATAATATGGCTAGCTGAAGAAAGAAGATAGGAGACTATACCATTTATTATAAGGCCCTCTAATCCTGTTAAATACTTTAAGAGCTGCATTGCAAGGCAGGGGGAGCTCTTGAGCATCTGTACTGTATTGTATTATTCCTTAGTGCTAGATAGTGTGTTTGTGTGGTTGCGCTGGAAGTGGGAAAGTGCCCAGTGTCAAGGTCTTACCTCCCTGAGCATCAGTCCCACTTGGAGACGCACCTGCCTACATCAATGTCTGAGTGATATTCTTTTATATTATTATTATTATTATTATTATTAAACAGGATTTGTATAGCGCCAACAGTTTACGCAGCACTTTACAACATGAGAGCAGACAGTACACTTACAATACAAATCAATACAGGAGGAATCAGAGGGCTCTGCTCGTTAGAGCTTCCCATCTATGCATTTGGTTTATTATTGTTCTGAATCTGTGCACCAGGATTGTTATTAGAATCACCGTCTTAAACCTACCTTCAGTAAACTCACAGTCTGATTAAAGTATAAATTGGTGTGAAGTTTGTTCATTCTCTAAGCAGGTGGGACAACGGATACCCAGGTAATAATAGAGGTACAATATATGTTTATTCCTTGTTATTGGGTTTCACACCAGCCCTGTTACACAGCTGTGTCAAGTGGGTTGAGCCAATTCATTGTGGGTGGAAAAGCAGAGTACAGACCCGATTAATTACCAGCAGCTCCTTAGGGGGTAAGTGCTACACGTGGGGGCTCGTCCGGGATCCTGTTAATCTGCAATCAAGCTCACCTAAAGGGAAACCCTCTTGGCACCAGTATGGATCCCCTCACTATGATCCAGTGGTGCAAAGCAGAAGGCGCCCACTCAGAAGTGAGCGTGGCATTTGAGCTCCCAGGTGAGGCCTGGGAGGAAGAACAAGTCAAACAAGTGGTAACGGCCCTGTCCCCAGACAGAAAGGCATGGGTGATTGCGGTCAGACCAGATCATGGGACCTCTCGCACGTATTCGTTGTTGGAGTGGAGAAAGGGAGTCCCTGAAAACTTCAAAGGCACCAGTGTGCAACTATCTGACAAAACCAAGTTTTACCTGACACATCCAGAGGGATCAGGTGAAAGCACTACTAGCGCTCGACAAGTAGAGTCAGTGACACGGGAAGTTAGTTTTGGGTCAACTCCAAGCAAAAGTAGGTTAGGGCTCCCTTTAAAGAAGAAGAGAGCCGTTGTTGAAACACCCAAGACACACCAGAGAGGTTCTCAACCAGGACAGCAGTTAGCCGATCTGGAGCAACAATATAGCAATATACAAGAGAGGTTGCAGGAAACCTCTAGAATAATTGCAGAGCAGATTAAAGAGCTAAATACTACATACAAGGACTCGAGTGGCAGTCATTCAAAGCCAAGGCCAGTCACAGTCATGAAGAGATGTCCCTGTGGTAACTTGCCAGAGGTGACGGTCAGGAAAGATTTCAAGATTGAAGGTCAGATAGGTGAGAAGGAGCAGAAAGACAAGCTGTCCTACACCAACCTTCTGCACCCGATCGACGTGGGATTTCACAAAGGGTATCCTGAATCCGAAATTGTGGAAGCTGTGGTCAATGCAATCAGTCCCGGCCTGAGTCTCAGAGGTATGCTGGAAATAAAAAATGGACTGACCCTAGTACAACTCAGGAGAATATTAAAAAGCTGCTACAAAGAGGAAAATGCTTCTGAACTGTATCAACTGATAAATATCACGCAGAATAGTACGGAGACTCCCCATTATTTCTTGTTTAAAGCTATCGAGTTGAAGGACCACTTGTTGTTTGTCTCCCATGCAGAAGACTCGGATGAACACTTCGGGACTGAGCTGATACAAAAGAAGTTCTTAAGGTCGGTGGGTATGGGTACTGAGAAGTGACCACATCAAGTTCCAATTAAAGCAATATTTGGACGACCCTTTCATTCCAGATGATGTACTTATAAAGAAGATCAATGAAGCCACCAACATGGAGATTAAAAAGGAAAAGAAGAAGAGTTAAAAGTCTGAATCTGTTGTCGGAGTCAGGGTGGCCAGCACAGCTGATAGAGATTCAGAGATTGGGGTCTGAAGACTCAGATATCTAAGATGATGGAAATGGTGACCGAGTCATTGGATCTCGTGTCTGAGATAGCCGCACTGAAGGTACAAGTGTCACAGATGACGGAGATGACGAATCAGTTAACAGCAAAATGTAATGAGTTGTCTGGCCAGAGACCTACGAATCAAGACGTCTGTCTAAACTGTGGAGGTGTAGGTCACTACCAGCGAGTATGTCCGAGTCCACGACGGGGGACAGAAGACTGGCGTGGATCTCAGAGAAGTGACCCAAGGATGGAGAGCAGATCCGGGCCTTCATGGGAACAAAGGAGAACACCTGCAGTTTATGCCGTCTCAGTGAGAAGGGCTCATCGGTACCCAAAATGACGGCAAAAACGGTACCCTCGAATCTGGAGGCTGAAGGAAGCACGAGTCCAGTCAAGCCAACCTACTGTTTCAGATATTTCCAACAGGCCTCTTACTCAGTTGGTAGGACCTCTGCCTGTTGTGCCTGTTCTGGTTGAGGGGATTTATACCAGAGCCATTCTTGATTCAGGTGCTCAGGTTACCCTGCTGACCAGAGACTTTTACATTTGACGGAGCAGTGCAGTGTGCCGGAGCCCACCTGGAAGCGGGACTGAGATCACAGAAATGTAGCAGTACAGCTGTCCAGACCTGGTGTGGTGAGAGGGCTGTTGCCCAAGATTTATATAAAGCACTTAACACGGTATAGACTAGTTTCGGAGTGTTGCTGAGACCTGCAGTTCTACGTAGCAGTCTCATTAAAATAGACCGTGTTTAACCAAGCCTCAAACCTGTACTCCACTAGACATTGACTGACGGTCCGGTCGCATTCTCCCAAGAGGAAGGTTACAAGTGTGTTGCATATTTGAGTTTGCTGTTACCTACTACTTTATATTACTTTGACATCTGCTCACTCACTGGAATACAAATACTGCAGTATATAATGGCTAGCTGAAGAAAGAAGATAAGAGACTATACCATTTATTATAAGGCCCTCTAATCCTGTTACATACTTTAAGAGCTGCATTGCAAGGCAGGGGGAGCTCTTGAGCATCTGTACTGTATTGTATTGTTCCTTAGTGCTAGATAGTGTGTTTTTGTGGTTGCGCTGGAAGTGAGAAAGTGCCCAGTGTCAAGGTCTTACCTCCCTGAGCATCAGTCCCACTTGGAGATGCGCCTGTCTACATCATTCCGGTAATGTCTGAGTGATATTCTTTTATATGCATTTGGTTTATTATTGTTCTGAATCTGTGCACCAGGATTGTTATTAGAATCACTGTCTTAAACCTACCTTCAGTAAACTCACAGTCTGGTTAAAGTATAAATTGGGGTGAAGTTCATTCTCTAAGCAGGTGGAACAACGGATACCCAGGTAATAATAGAGGTACAATATATGGTTATTCCTTGTTATTGGGTTTCACACCAGTCCTGTTACATAGCTGTGTCAAGTGGGTTGAGCCAATTGATTGGGGGTGGAAAAGCAGAGTACAGGCCCGATTAGTCACCAGCAGCTCCTTAGGGGGTAAGTGCTACATAAATAAACATAACTTCTTAGTCATTATACTTCTTTATTTGCTGCTGTGTGCTTCATATAAAGTCCTACTTCTCGCTCTCTTCCTTTTTTAAAAATAATGATAGGGATGAAGGCAGGTACCCCTTAGGTTCTTGCTTCATATAAAGTCCCAAAACGCCTTTCTTTTTCTCTACTACAACATTATTTTCCTTACCTGCTGTTTGCCTAAAGAGAGTCCACAGGTTTTTAAACATTTAACTTCGTCAATGGAAGACAAGTGAGAGGGCCTTTAGACCTAATCTGATAGATTTGGGAGGACAAAATTGTTGGTCCAGAGGTCTCTGTGGTGGAACTCATACTAAGGTTCCGGGAAAAAATTAAGAATATGACACAAGTTCAGGCTAAACAAAAACAATTCTGTGATCTTAATGCTAGAGAGCAGACATAAAATGTGGGTCAAAAGAATAATGAAAAAAATGCAGGTAGAATGGGAGGGGCCATATCCAGTCACAAATCTCCTGATATGTTGCCACTTATGCAGTAAATTTTGAAGAATAAGATGGAAGACAGAAAGCTTTCTATGTAAGCATGTTAAAAGAACAACATATGTAATGCCAGTTTGCAGCCAGCCCAAACAGGAAAAAGGATATCCACTGTTATGCCCCGTACACACGGTCGGATTTTCCAACGGAAAATGTGCGATCGGAGCGTGTTGTCGGAAATTCCGACCGTGTGTGGGCTCCATCGGACATTTTCCATCGGATTTTCTGACACACAAAGTTTGAGAGCAGGCTATAAAATTTTCCGACAACAAAATCCGATCGCGTCAATTCCGTCCGTGTGTGTGTACAATTCCGACGCACAAAGTGCCACACATGCTCAGAAGAAATTCCAAGAGAGAACAGCTCGGTCTGGTAAAATTAGCGTTTGCGATGGATACAGCACTTTCCTCACGCTGCAATGTAAAAAATGGTTTAATACAGCGCACTCTCTTCTTCTTTATAATGTGAGAAGAATGAAGTAGTTTTGCTGCTCATATTCACACAGACTTCTCACAAACTTCTTTCTTTATTATTTATCGTGATTCCCTCAATATATTTTGATTTGTCACATCTGACCAAATTTCTTTTTTGTTGTTCATTTTTTTTTTTCAAGGCTGTTTTTTTTTGGGGGGGGGGGGGTTGTATTTTTTTCAAGGCTGATCTTTGTTTTATTTTATTTTTAGTTTTACTCCATAATATTTTTGTGTGTGTTTTGTGTGTCAAGTTACCACAACACCATTATTGTCTTGTATTATTTAATCTCAAGGAGATTGCTTGGTGTTGGTGTCCCTTGTTAATTTCACATTGTATTTTTGAAATGTACCTGCCTCCTCACAAACAAACTGTCCTTTTTTAAGGAAAACACACATAGGCGAGTATAATTGAAACAAAAAATCCTTTATTAAGGGCTCAGAACCAAACAAAGAGGGAGGCAACGCCGGAGAAACATCATAAATTGGCGAAGCCTTGGATCCCCAGGGCAGACATCAATTCTTTTACTGCAAAATTGGTGGCCTGAGGAGTCCATATCTAAGGGAGTGCAGTCTGGTCCAGAAGTCCCAGAGATCATGAAAGCAGCAGATGACATCTATGTCCCCAGGCTGTGGTACTACAAGAGGCTGCATCTTTTGCCAGACCAGACTGGACCCAGGGTCATCACTCTCTGGTCTTCTTTCCACGCTTCCTTGTGGCAGGAGGAGGAGTAGGACCTGGAGGAGAAAGAGGAGGAGGAGGAGTAGGACCTGGAGGAGGAGGAGGAGGAGTAGTAGGACCTGGAGGAGGAGGAGGACTATGTGTGAGGTTACAAATGTGGGTAGCACATGTTTTTTGGCCCATCAACCCCTTATTGAGAGCTTCCAAAATTAAGGACTCACACAGGAGTCGTTGGCCCTCCTCCATTTGCAGCATTTTGCAGGCAGTTATGCCAGCAAAGTCCTCCTCCATACTGTGGGGGCTTCTCAGGGCCTCTGTAGCCTTTCAAAAGAGGCCTATGGCAGCCTCCTCCTGGTTACTCCTCTTCCTGCCACTTTGTCTTTGATGGTGTAGGGGAGGGACCTGGATATCAGGCAGCCTGCTTGGCCCGGCCACCTCCTGGCTGAGACTTTCCTGTGTATGAAAAAGGGACATGGTTGTAGTTTTTGCATCATCAATCACAATCATAAATTAGTACTCCAAACTAACATCTAGTTAACATCATTGATTGGACAACCATGAAGATTTAGAGGAATGCTATACCTGGCTCAAGCTGGGCTCCTCCACATGTAGCTGCCTGGAGGGCCCAGGTTGGGCTTCAGAAGCCTCAGCTGAGGTGGAAGGAAGCGTGGAAGGAAGATTGGAGAGTGCTGGCCTGGGTTCAGTCTGACCTGCCAGAAAATGCAGTCTGTCATAGTACCACAGCCTGAGGACATAAATGTCATCTGCAGCTCCTGATCTCTGGGAATCCTGGACCTTCTTGTGCTCCCTTAGATAAGTGCTCCTCAGGCCACCAATTAGGATCTTCAAATAGATGATGTCTGCCGTGGGGATCACCTGCTTCACAAATTCCAGCAATTGATTCAGCGCTGCCTTCCTCTTTGTTTGGTTCTTATATTCAGGGTGGTTTATCTCCCATAGACAGGGCAGCTCCCTGAACATATCAATGAAGATTGGCATAAAGTCCTTATCTTTCAAGATATCCATTTTCACTGCAAGACACAACACAAGACAAACCCTAATGTCAGCCTAAAGTCTTCTAAACTTGTGCAAATACAGGCCTCAATCTAGAAGCAGTATAGGCCCAATGTTAAATCTTACCTTCGCAATCACGATCGGCGCCCCCGTTACTCCTTCCTCCGCTCACAGATCGTACGTACTACGCACGCGTGTTACGCTTTATAGACACTGCGCATGCGTGAAACTCCGCCCGCCCCTGACGTTCTTTCTAGTCTATTACCCACCCCTTCTCATTCGTCGCAGTGGGGAAGAGCACATGGCGGAGTCAGAGCAGGTGTCTGATAATTACACCAACGAGGAGGAGGAGGAAAGCCCAGAGGCAGAAACGTCCCGATCCAGAAGGCGATGATTTAAGGCATCAAATATGTCCTTTGAGGAGATGTTGGAGATGGTCGACATCCTGGAGAAAGCCGACTATGACGGGAAGTATGGACCTTACCCCAACCCCAATGTCCGAAAGGCCAAGATTATGGCGAAAGTGGTCAAAAGTCTGCACCGGAATTTCAGGGTACGTCAATCGAAAGATCAGCTCAGGAAGCGGTGGTCGGACCTAAAATTAAGAGAGCATGAGCAGTACAGAAAGATCCGGAGAGTGCTGCAAAAAAGTAAGTAGTTGTGCTGTGTTCCTATTCTTTTTGTGTTTATTACGTTCGTGCTGCTCCATGTGCTTTTCTTAACTGTTATCCAGTTTAAAATGTCAGCTTTCACGTTCATGGGCACATTATTCGTTCGTATCAAACATTTTTCTTTCGGCCTCTAAAACACCATTGTTTTGGCCATATGCATTTGCCCACATTTTTTAGGGCCTACTTGTGTGAAACTAATTTGGTTGCGTAGATGAGTTTGTTACTAGAATGAAATGCAAACTAGATTCTGTGTAAGGAGAGGACACTCAGCAGCTGTTTACACATCTGGACACTGGAGCACTAGTGTGGGACACAAGAACACCCTTTTTATTAGGAGGCCACACAGGTGCTCCAGTGTATACTATAGGGATGTCTCCATCTGTGAAGCTTGTACAAAACAGGTAAGTATTGAAGCTTCACAAAGGACAAGAAAAATGCAACATCTTGGAACTCTGCAAAAACAGACAATTGTACCCCACTTCCAAGCAATGTTTCATATTTATAGTTCTGACATCAAATATCTGTGTGCTAAGTAGATCTATTTTTTTTACATAGGGGAGAAAAGACTAGGAGGACACCCCTCATCCGAGGAGACCAGAGACCCCCCACCTCTGGAAGAAGGGGAAATCCACCCAGAACAAACACAGCAGGAGGAGGAAGACGTGGTGGAAATTGGCACCACAACAGATAATTGTCTGCGACCACAGGCTCAGGTAAGAGATGGATGCCGGCATATTTATAATACATGGTGTTTTTTGGTTTCTATCTTTTTAGGTGATTGCGATGTTGTGGATCCAGATCCTTTCACCTCGGAAAGCGCACAGATCCTGATCGGGGAGATCATGGGGTGTAATAGTGACTTGGAAAACATCAATGATGTTCTTCAAGAAATGAAGAACATCATTGATGTTTTAGGGAGAGTCTAAAACCCCTCAAAATCCCTTTGTTTTTTTGTGTGCTAAAAATGTTTTACATTTTTTGACAAATTTGAGAAAAGCCAAATTTTGAAGATGCATACAGTGTGTCAACATGTGCTATCTGCCATCACGGGAGATCAATGGACGTGTTTTGGGGGTGCAACCCCTTCCTCAATAATCAAGTAGCTGTGAGGAAGGGGTTGCACCCCCAAAACACGTCCCTTGATGGCAGGTAGCACATGTTGACAATCGTAAATTTGTGTGCATCTTCAAAATTTGGCTTTTCCTGGGGTGACTTCACCCCATCTGAACGCAATATCAAACACAGTTTGTAAATACTCATGTCTGATATTGCCTTCAAGTTCTACCAAATGTGAACTTTGTAAGTTCAAGATTTGTGTCTTTCTTGTTGGTTTTAAACATGCCTGTTTTATCTTAAATGGACATTTCTACTTTTTCTAATGTGACCCCAAAAATTGTTATACAACAAACATGTTGGTTTGTTTTAAAAACCTTTTCTAAATGCACGTGTGATTGTGCTGGTATTAAAAAGATTGTTAATCAAGAATGTGTGGATTATTGTTTCAACGCTCCAACACTTTTGTGGTGCTCTAATTGGTGTTTTCTGTGACAATGGGTGTTATTTCCTAAGGTAAAATCCACTTTGCACTACAAGTGCAGTTTCAAGTGCACTTGTAGTGCAAAGTGTCTTTGCCTTTAGTAAATAACACCCACCAGTGCTTTGTAAGGTTACACAATCACGCCATTTTCAGGACTCATCACATTTCTGTCAGGGTCAGCTAAAACAAACACAAGCAGTAAATGTCACGAAAGATTTAAATAGTTATTTGTTTTTTATTTGAAAAAGGTTTCAGACATTGTCTGGCATATTGATAGCCCCCTACCCGCAAAGAATTCAAGGTATTTTAGCCGGACATCACAGGCACTCAGGGGGGGCAAGCCAGGACGGCCACTTTCAAGCGCCGTCAGGGTTGTTTCATTTTGAAGTCCAGCCTCAGGCCCAACTGAGCCAGCATAGTTGGCAGAATGTTGCCGTAAAAAGTTGTGTAGAACACAGCACGCCAGGATAATATGATTCAGTTTGTACTCCGCCATGTGTATGGGTGTAAGAAATAGGTGGAACCGGCTGGCCATGATTCCAAACGTGTTCTCCACCACTCTTCTGGCTCTGGCCAGCCGGTAATTAAAAACCCTCTGGTCCGGGGTGAGGGTCCTCAACGGGAATGGCCGCATAAGATGGTCCCCGAGCGCAAAAGCTTCATCCGCAATGAAGACGAATGGGAGTCCTACTACATTGTCTTCTGGAGGTGGCAAGTCCAAGCTGCCATTCTAGAGATGCCTGTAGAACTCCGTCTGGGCGATGACTCCTCCATCGGACATCCGGCCATTCTTCCCCACGTCCACATACAGGAACTCATAAGTAGCCGACACCACCGCCAACATCACAATACTATTAAACCCCTTATAATTATAATAGTACGACCCCGAGTTGGGTGGTGGGACGATGTGGACATGTTTCCCATCAATTGCCCCTCCGCAGTTAGGAAAGTCCCACCGCTGGGCAAAGTGGGAGGCCACAGTCTGCCATTCCTGTGGCGTGGAAGGAAACTGTTAAGGAAAACAATAAAAAATTAGTCTATTTGCACATTAAAACATGGAAAGCAGATTAGACACAAACATTCTTGGCCATCATCAAGATAACATTTATTAATGGGAATTTTTAAAGACCAAAGTATAAGGTACACCTATCATATTCCCCCCCCCCCCCTCTCTCCTGGGCCATTTCTAACATTATAGGGTGGGGGGAACTCTTGGACAGGTAACCCTCTCCACTTCATTGAGAGATGAATGCCTAAATAATGGGTATTACTTTGAACAGTCCCTCCTTAGTTACACTATTGGCAGCCCACTGGACAGGTAAGAAGTGTCATAATACAAAGATATAAATACACACTGTACACATTTGAGCACATTTGGACATTCTGCTATTACCTATCAAGATAATAATAGGATAAAAAAACTTTAAACAGTACCATTTGAAAGTATTCAGGCAAGCCCTTGCACTACATGCTTTGGGGAATTCATCCATACATCTGAGCACAAAAGAGATGGGTATAGTGTGTCTGGGTTTGGCAAAGTCACCAGATAGATGATTGAGGATAGATAGAGAATTGGTATCAGCTGACTTAGCAGTTGGGGGGGTTCCAAATGATTTGGGGACCCCTAAAAAAAAGCCTCTGGCACTCTGCCTGAATTTAAATTACAAATCACATTTAAAAACATTTTAGGGGTGTTTGGGGTAAAGCACTACTATGGAGCTGATAAAATACATTGTTAACTGACTACACGAGGTGAATATAGGGCCAGGAGAGCATGCTGGGGAGGTAAGTGAAGGAAAATATGTATGAAGGACAAAAAAAAGAATTAGATAAAAATCCAGCATGCATGAGGACAAAGGGGACATTCACAGCATATTACAATCATGGTAATTAGGGAATGAGGAAAGAAATACAATATATTAGCAAACATTAAATACAATAAAATGTGATATATAAAAGGATAAAAATCTTACCTTAATATACTCCTTCTGCAGGACCTGGATGATGGCAGAACAGGTCTCCGGGATAATGATCCCCAGAGCCTGGGGGGAGATGCCTGTCGAGAACTTGAGGTCCTGCAGGCTTCTCCCCGTCGCCAAGTACCACAGGGTGGCGACGAGCCTCTGCTCCGGAGTGATGGCTTGCCTCATGCAGGTATCCTGCCTGCTGATATAGGGGGTCAGCAAAGCCAGCAAACGGTGAAATATGGGGTCCATCATCCGGAGAAAGTTCCTGAAATCATCAGGATTATTCTCACGGATCTCACAGAGCAAAGGCATGTGACAGAACTGGTCACACTGAAGCAACTAATTCTTGGTCCATGAACTCCTCCCCACCCTGTTCATTGACTGGACTTGTGTCAAGGTCAGGACCCCAACACCAAGCCCCCGCACAGCACGAACTCTACGAGGAGTACGTATACGCAACACGGCTAGAAAACGGTCGGCTGCTCAGAGCGAAGTAACAGAAAGCACTGAAGAACAGCAAGGCCTGTGAAGAGCGACCTGAAAAACAGTAACGAATGAACAAGAACACAATGACTCAAATAAGTCACGCGGAGCTTGCTTGCACGCCCTGAAGAGCAGATACAAACCCACAAGCACAAACTGAACAACAGAAAACGATCTGAAATCACGAGCCTGAAAAAGCGCGAATCGTCTCTCACCAAACTTTTACTAACACGAGATTAGCAAAACGAGCCCAAAGGGTGCCGCGCTTGGTTCTGAACTGGCCTTTTCTAGTCTCGTTGTATGTGGTTTACGTCACCGCGTTCTTGGCGATCGGAAATTCCGACAACTTTGTGCGACCGTGTGTACGCAAAACAAGTTTGAGCCAACATCCGTCGGAAAAAATCCTAGGATTTTGTTGTCGGAATGTCCGATCAATGTCCGACCGTGTGTACGGGGCATTAGGTTGTACACCAAACTATTAAAGTCTTGGCCATTTATAACAGAACCTCATCACATTGTCCTTGAAGACCCAGGCTAAGTAAGGTTTATGATGCTCTGTATTTCTTCTATGCTGAACAAATAAAACTAATGTATAATTGCGCTACTACAAAAATAATAGGATTGTAGCTGCCAGCATCAAACAGTGTGGTAAACCGTGTAGTGAAAAGATGTAAATTGTTAACAAATGCAGCGCTGAATAAAATAAAAAATAAAATAAATGACAGGATGGTAGACTCACACCCTGTATACAAATATTGTGTATGGTGGTTACTAAAGGTAATGTTTATAAACCAGAGTAAACATAGTAAATGGACAGTCCCAAACGACTGACAAAAATGTCCATAGTGATATAAAAATTCATCAACATATGCAGTGCAGTGTTCTTTAACCACTTCAATACCAGGCACTTAGACACCTTCCCGCCCAGACCAATTTTCAGCTTTCAGCGCTGTCGCAATTTGAATGACAATTGCGCGGTCATGCTACACTGTACCCAAACAAATTTTTTATCATTTTGTTCCCACAAATAGAGCTTTCTTTTGGTGGTATTTGATCACCTCTGCGGTTTTTATTTTTTGCGCAACAAATAAAAAAAGACCGAAAATTTTGAAAAAAAACAAGTTTTTCTTTGTTTCTGTTAAAACTTTTTTGTAAATAAGTACGTTTTCTTCTTCAATGACGGGCACTGATATGGCTGCACTGACGGGCACTGACGGGCACTGATACGGTGGCACTGATGGGCACCGATGAGGTGGCACCAATGAGGTGGCACTGATGAGGTGGCACTGACGGGCACTGATGATGGGCACTGATAGGCGGCACTGATGGGCACTGATAGGCGGCACTGATGGGCACTGATAGGTGGCACTGGTATGCGGCACTGATGGGCACTCATAGGTGGCACAAATGGGCACTTATAGGCGGCACTGATGGGCACTCATAGGTGGCATTGATGGTTACTTATGGGTGGCACTGATAGTTGGCACAGATGGGCATGGATGGGCACTGATAGATGGGCACTGATGGGCATGGATGGGCACTGACAGGTGGCATGAATGGACACTGATGGGTGGCACTGATGGCACTGCTTGTTTGCAGTGATGCCCCTAAGGGTGGCATTGCTGGGCATCACTGCAACATAATGGTGCCAATCAGTGCCCATTTGTGGGCACTGATTGGCACAGATTTGGCACACTGGGCACATGTGGATGGCCATGGGGTACATACCTGGCCATCCACATGTTGCCCCTTCCCTGGTGGTCCTAGTGGCGATCCCTGGTGGTCCAGTGTGGTGATCTGAGGGGGGGCTGCGCTGATAAACAATCAGCGCAGACCCCCCCTGCCAGGAGAGCCGCCGAACGGCTCTCCTCTAATCGCGTCTGTCAGACGCGAGTGAGGAAGAGCCGATCAACGGCTCTTCCTATTGACAGCGTGATCAGCCGTGATTGGACACGGCTGATCACGTGGTAAAGAGCCTCCGGCGGAGGCTTTTTACCAAGATCAGTGTAGCGGTGTGTCAGACTGACACACCGCTCCACCGATCGCCGCGATGCGCGCCCCCGGGGGCGCGCTGCGGCATGTTATCCTGCTGGACGTCATATGACGTCCAGTCAGGATAACAGAACCACTTCCCAGACGTCAATCCGCTATAGGGCGGGCGGGAAGTGGTTAAGTGGAACAAGACAAAAGACGAGTGTGAGTGATGCTTCCAAATCAGTAAAAGATCTTCATGCATTCAGAATCAATATATGAGTGGCAGAAGTGGATACTCTTACCGGAGGAGATGGACACAATCACCATACGGTGAAGTGTCATACGAGCTTTAAGGATCAATCGATCCCAGGGGTGTTTTGCTGGAAGACACTGGTGGTAGGTTCCATCTAGGACAACCGTGGCTGTAAAGTGATGTTCAGATCTGCAAGGCCTTGTCACGTGTACACAGGGTGCCGTGAAGAGGCCTTGCAGCTTATGCATGCGTTTGCAAATGCGTGCTAACTAAACCCCTGTTATTAACGCAGACTGTTGGACAGGTTAATTTGGTTGGTTGGCAGACTAGTTGGACTTCCATGGGGTGGAAGTCATCTTCCCAAGCAGTCTGCTTCCTTTGAAGGTCATCCATCCATCCATCCGCGGTGGATCTGAACATCACCTTACAGCCACGGTTGTCCTAGATGGAACCTACCACCAGTGTCTTTCAGCAAAACACCCCTGGGTACTTGTATACAGGGTGTGAGTCTACCATCCTGCCATTTATTTTATTTTTTATTTTATTCAGCGCTGCATTTGTTAACAATTTACATCTTTTCTTCTATGCTGGACTGTGGTTTGTGAAATGTGTCACGCACACGATGTGGAACACACACCCTTCACGGAGGTGGATGCGGCACGGATCCAGCTTATTCACATGTGACAAGCCAGCAGCCCCAGTACCGGGATTGGTACTTTTTAATGTAAGGAGCCATTTGGCTTTTCTTTTTATCTTAATGTTTTAATAAATGGTATCCCGCTATGGATGTTCTTTGATTGTTTTTGCATATCCTGCCTTATACTCTGAGGAAGAGGTTCCCTGTGCATCTCCAAGCTTCATATATATGCGAACAGGCATTATCCTGCCAAAGCGATATTTGCCTCTCTTTTTAATTAAAGAAGTAAAATACATCTGGTAAGCAGCCATTCCATCTGCTCACATTGGGTGTATGTTACTGGTGTGGTGAAGAATTGTTCACTATCAAGCATAGAAAGGCATAGGAAATAAGATCACCTTGCAACCAACTCTTTGTAATTGGACAATTGTTTTTTTTTTCTTTGGGACTGTGTTTTTCTTAGCACTTGTTTATTTGCACATTTTTTCAAGATCTTCATCAAAAGGATCTATCACTGAGTGTATTGTTCATGGTCTTTCTTTGTTTTGTTGTGGTTTAGCTATACCACCTTCATTCACTCTTTTTAATATTCAAATGTGGATGATCTAAATAGCGCCCTCTTGTATCACGTGTCATCTAACATGACAGCCTAGCATAGACATTAAATTTTAAATCTGACTATTTTTGTTACCAACTTGTGAAATTTGGGAAAATGAGGGAGGCACAGTGTTCAGCACTACTCTTCTGTTCTCTCATACAAGTTGGGATTATGTTAATTGAAGAATATGTTAACCCAACATTTCCTATTCCTGATAAGTGCCTGCTGTAACATGTTCTTGTATGAAAAAGTATACTGTTCTCTTTATTTTGCTTCCATTGTGTGAAATACCTGGTGTTCCTGCCAGTCCTTCTGTTTTCCTATTGAAAACTGATCACACTCAAAGGGGGGATGTCCTGCATACCTGGTATTGCTGTCCCAGACTGGTAGGGTTTTGGTCCCAGGTCTTCGACCTGCTCCAGACCCTGTTCCATCCAACGGTCCGCAGGGAAGCTAAGTTGGCCCTTTTGCATTGCCCGATACGTGGCTTATATGCGCCCCAGCAGAAGCTGGCCACGTACAGTAGCTTTTTATCTCTGCCAAATGGATCATAGCACAGGACTGAAAGACCCCCCATGTTGCCTTCCAAGGGGTGAAGTCACGGATGACCGTTCTAACTGGACATCCAAGAACAGATGTCCAGTATTGTGAATGATTCACATTCCAAATTTCTCAAGATCTGGGAACCATGGCTCTCCTATGAATTTCGCACTCTTCAACTGGCTTGTTTGGGCTGAGTCTGAGTTTTCTTCCTCTCTTTTCTTACCCTTTCTCTAGATCGTATTTTTCCTCTTGTCCTTTCCACTTTCTTGCTGGCTTCTCCTCCTTCTTGCTTATACAATCGCTGTCCTCTGGGGTTGGTTGAGGAGTTGTGCCACCCATGGGATGACTGTGAATAGGCTGTGAAAATAGCCTTTTTTATTATTATTTATTATTCTTTGATACTATTTCCATAGTATAAAATTGTTTTATCAGTGGTTGCTATGTTTGTAATTCTTATGGAATCTTCTGTAATACCTAACCATTTCTTAGCCCCTGCATGGGCGACTTATATGCTTGCATTGGATCTTTTGCGCTGAATCGTAAAACCAAAAATTACATTGAAACAGAAAAGCTGACCACACTAGGAATGGGAGCACACTGTGGTCAGTTCTCTAGCTGTGCTGGGAGCTAATCCAACGATCAGGCTTGTGCTGACATGTCCCTAGTACAAGCTGAGAATCAGAGAGTACAACTGAGCAGAACAGGGAAGGCAAGTAAAGCTGAGCAGGAGGCAATAGAAGCAGGGAGGACAAGAACAGCTGAGCAGAGGGCAGTAGAAGAAGATCCAAAAAGCAGGAGGAACAAGTTCACAGGAGAAGAACACAGAGAATGAAGGAAGGAGAAATAATATATCCTGTGACAATGAATAACAATGAGACTGGAAAAGTATAAGTTTCACTGGACCCATGGCTTGCTGAGGAGTAAGAAAGGCATGTGAGAAGGACAATTGACACACTGTGCATGGAGGAGGAATGACTATGGAATAAAGGAACACTATGTAAATTTTAGCTATGTCCATGAAGCGCTACCCCCTCAGGAGCCACTGAGTATAATTGGTCCCCTGTTCACTTCTCAGCCCCAGGTGAGGTATGGCCCCTGCTGACATTACTGTAAAACTGTAATCAAATGTCACCTGGGATATCACAGGAAGGATTAACACACCACTTTTGATGAAGAAAATATTTGGTCTATGTAAGATTTAGGTAAGCATTAATATCAACAAAAAAATGCAACGTATGACTGTACACAAAAGAAAGTCACAAGTAACAAACTAAGCAATGAAGCATATAACAGTGCCACCTTAAATAGACCCAATTGTCCTGCTCAGAGTTTAAACATAGCCCTCCTACTGAGAGAGAATTTTCCCCAAACAAGCATAACATGAGGGAACAAAGAATGTTAGGCTAACTCGCTTGTGGGCTTTGAGAGCTCATTCTCTAAAGCCTCATACACACGATCGGACTTTCCGACAACAAAACCGTGGAATTTTGTTTGAAGGGTGTTGGCTCCAACTTGTCTTGCATACACACAGTCACACAAATGTTGGCCAACAATTATGAACGTAGTGACGTACAAGACGTACGAGGTGCCGATAAAAAGGA
Organism: Aquarana catesbeiana; assembly: GCF_042186555.1. Taxonomy (NCBI): domain Eukaryota; kingdom Metazoa; phylum Chordata; class Amphibia; order Anura; family Ranidae; genus Aquarana; species Aquarana catesbeiana. The sequence goes on from NC_133325.1 coordinate 457,644,876, forward strand.
ACTTCAATAGTCATGCGCCACCCTTTGGGCTGCTAATCTCGTGTTTATCTCGTGATAGTAGAAGTTTGGTGAGTGATGATTCACGCTTTTCAACCTCGTGCTTTTCAGTTTGTTTCTGCTTTGCAGGTTGTGCTTGTTGGTTCATATCTGTTTTTCAGTGCGTGCTTGCCAGGTTTTATTGCTTTGACCCAAGTTCAGTCCATGAACAGGGGGAGGAGGAGTTCTTGGACCTAGAATTGGTTGCTTAATCGTGACCAATTCTGTCATATGCCTTTGCTGCGAAAGCTCCAGGAGACTAATCCTGATGATTTCAGGAATTATCTCCGGATGACGGACCCCCTCTTTCACCATCTGTTGGCTTTGCTGTCCCCTTATATTACTAACCAGGACACCTGCATGCGGCAAGCCATCTCTCCCGAGCAAAGGCTCGTTGCCACCTTACGGTACTTGGTGACAGGGTGAAGTCTCCAGGACCTCAAGTTCACGACTGTGATCTCCCCCAGGCTCTGGGAATCATTATTCCAGAGACCTGTTCTGCCATCATTCAAGTCCCGCAGAAGGACTATATTTGGGTACGTTTTATCCTTTAACATCACATTCTATGTATTTAATGTTTGCTAATGTATTGTATTAATTTCTTCATTCCATAATTACGGTGATTGTAATATGCTGTAAATGTCCTCTTTGTCCTCATGCATGCTGTAAGCTTTTAATGCTCCTTTTTTGTCCTTCATGCATATTTGCCTTCACTAACCTTCCCAGCATGCTATCCAGGGCCCATACACACCTAGCCTAGTAACTTAACAATGTTTTTTGTCAGCTACATTTTAGTGCTTACCTTAAACACCCCCTAAAATGCGTCCAAATGTTATTGTTGGCCTTAAATTCAGGCAGAGTGCAAGAGGCTATTTTTTTGGGGCCCAAACTCATTTGGAACCCCCCCCCCACAACCGCTAAGTTAACCGATACCAATATTCTATTTGCTGACTTTGACAAACCCATACACACTATACCTACCTCTTTTGTGGTCATATTTATGAATTCATTCACCAAAGCATGTAGTGCAAGTGTCTGCCTAAATACTTTCAGATGGTAATGTTTAAAGTTTTGTTGTCCTATTATCTTGATAGGTTATTGCAGAACGTAAAAATGTGCTTTAATTTGGACAGTGTGTATTCATATTTTTGGATTATGACACTTCTTACCTGTCCAGTGGGCTGCCAGTAGTGTAAGTAAGAAGGGGCTTGCCAAAGTAACACACATTATGTATCCATTCAGCTCTTCCGGTGCACGTCTGATTCCAGCCACTCCCTAAGTGGAAGTGGGAAGTGGGAGTGGCTGGAATCAGATGTGCACCGGAAGTGATGTAAGGAGGTGCCGAAAACGCCGGTTTTAAATTTTCTTGCCTGTTTTTATTGTCAATGTAAGAGTCCACCCTATTGACCCCTAATAAACGCACCTATCCCGTTTTAACCTACTACGCTATTGGAGGCATTTTGTTTTTCTGTTTCCCTCTTTGGCTGTACTTACAGTGCCTTGCAAAAGTATTCAACCCCCTTGCCATTTTTCGTGTTTTGTTGCCTCATAACCTGGAATTAACATGGATTGTTTGAGGATTTGCATCATTTAATTTACAGAACATGCCCACAACTTTGAAGATGTTTTTTTTTAATATTGTGAAGCAAACAACAAATAGGACAAAATAACAGAAAAAGTCAATGTGCATAACTATTCACCCCCCTAAAGTCAATACTTTGTAGAACCATCTTTTGCGGCTATCACAGATCCAAGTCACTTTGGATAAGTCTCTATGAACTTGCCACATCTTACCACTAGGATTTTTGCCCATTCCTCTTTGCAAAACTGCTCCAGCTCCTTCAGGTTGGATGGTTTGCGCTTGTGAACAGCAATCTTTAAGTCTGACCACAGATTTTCTATTGGATTGAGGTCTGGGCTTTGACTAGGCCATTCCAACACATTTACATGTTTCCCCTTAAACCACTCAAGTGTTGCTTTAGCAGTGTGTTTGGGGTCATTGTCCTGTTGGAAGGGGAACCTCCGTCCAAGCCTCAAATTGCACAGAGTGGTAAGGTTTTGCTCAAGAATATCCCTGTATTTAGCACCATCCATCTTTCCCTCAACTCTGACCAGTTTCCCAGTCCCGACTGCAGAAAATCATCCCCACAGCATGATACTGCCACCACCATGTTTCACTGTGAGGATGGTGTTCTTTGGGTGATGTGATGTGTTGGGTTTGCGCCAGACATAGTGTTTTCTTTGATGGCCAAAAAGTTAAATTTTAGACTCATCAGACCAGAGCACCTTCCTTCATACATTTTGTGAGTCTCCCACATGCCTTTTCGTAAACTCAAAACATGCCATTTTGTTTTTTGCTGAAAGTAATGGCTTCCCTCTGACCACTCTGCCATAAAGCCCAACTCTATGGAGCGTACGGCTTATTGTCATCCTATGTACAGATACTCCAGTCTCTGCTGTGGAACTCTGCAGCTCCTCCAGGGTTACCTTAGGTTTCTGTGCTGCCTCTCTGATTAATGCCCTCCTTGCCCGGTCCGTGAGTTTTGGTGTGCGGCCGTCTCTTGGCAGGTTTGCTGTTGTGCCATGTTCTTTCCATTTGGTTATGATAGATTTGATGGTGCTCCTAGAGATCATCAAAGATTTAAATATTTTTTAATAACCTAACCCTACCTTGTACTTCTCAACAACATTGTTCCTTACTTGTTTGGAGAGTTCCTTGGTCTTCATGGCAGTGTTTGGTTAGTGGTGCCTCTTGCTTAGATGTTGCAGCCTCCGGGGCCTTTCAAAAGGGTGTGTATATGTAATGACAGATCATGTGACACTTAGATTGCACACAGATGGACATCATTTCACTAATTACGTGACTTCTGAAGGTAATTGGTTGCACCAGAGCTTTTATGGGCTTCATAACAAAGGGGGTGAATACATACGCACATACCAATTATCAGTTTTTTATTTCTGAAAAATAGTTTTATGTATATATTTTTCTAATTTTACTTCACCAACTTAGACTATTGTGTTCTGATCCATCACATATAATTCAGATTAAAAAAACATTGAATTAAAGGCTGTAACAAAATAGGTAAAAAGCCAAGGGGGTGAATACTTTTGCAAGGCACTGTATCATTGGAGTATATTGGGACGGCTCAGTGGAGGATTTTTATAACTCGAGAAGCTATCCTTGGCTCCATGACTAATGTATGAAAGCTGGAAAAGGACCAAACAGGATATGGTGAAGAGTCTCATTTACTCCTTGATGCCATTTACTATCATGCATGAGGTGAGAGTTCTGAGAGACTGATATTATAGGAAGATATATATGGAGTCATTTATGGACATTTATGGTTGCTGATTTGTATATGCAGCAGTATACTACCAGCGTTCACTGATTTATTTCCCCTTTGTATGGATATCTACGGTTACTGATTTGTATATACAGTAATATACTATTAGTCTTCACCGATTTATTTCTCCCGTATTATCTATTCTCCCCGGAAGATTTGAAAACGTTGATTGATTCCTTTTTGTGGAGAATTGTTTCATTCACTCATTTATTGATTTTCATCACATTTGCAACTATTTACACATGAACTGGACACTCCTTAGTACATTTTTGTATACATATTTATGCACCTTTGTGAAGTCATTGTCAATTGCACTTTAAGACTCTTTTATTTGTTATGAGGATTACACTTTGATCATTGTTCTGCATTTGCACTTTATATTTCTGTGCAAGATCACTTTATATTTATTGTTGAGAGTGATTGCCTGGGTTCGGTGTGGTCTGGCAAAAAACGCAAGCTATTGGAAGACCACAGCCTCAGGCCTTAGGAGATTTGGCAAGAAAGTAAAATGTCCCATATAGAACCTATCACTCGATGTGGGAAGAACTCTTCTGGCGGCTTGGTGGAGCTCTTTACATTGTCGCACATTGGAGGTGTAGTCCCTTTGTTTGATAAAAAGATGACACTTCCTCAGAGATAATAACACAGCAGGCAGAGTTTCCCTTTTTGGGAAATCAAATTAAAGATGTCAAGAAGTTGCAAAAGGTTATTCAAACTGTAGAAAGGTAAGGGCAGATTTTAGAAGTAAGGTGTCCCTTTAAGTGTAGAACTTGACTTGTGGAACTTGTGGCTTGCTTGGATGGAATAGGCCTGAGGTAATAAACATTCACAATCCCTGCATAATCAGGCAACAGAAGGCATTATGAATGATATCCTGCGTGCAGTACTTCAATGGATGGCTAGTGTAGATAGGCCACAGCAATGTGTGGGCTACAGAGCCTGTGTCTCTATGTGGCAGTCTGTGTTGTGAAAATCTTGAATTCAATTAACTGGCAATAAAAACTAGTGAGCTTGTAGCATGTAGTGGTGTGGTATGGGTTAAAAACCCTCCCACCCAATCCTTTATGGTAATGGTGCGAAATGATGGCCTCCCTCTCTTGATATCCTCCACAGATGTAGTGGTGCTGATGACTGATCTGTCTGCCTGCAGCATCGACCATCCTGCCTCTCAGTACTTTCAGTGATCTGGCATCCCCTATCCGCTCTCCAGCTCAATCAGTTCTGGCCTGTGGTCTCTTGGATCAGCCTCCACTCTCTCACACGTCCTGTCTCTATCCCGGTCTTCTCCTCTCCTCCCCTTCAGGTTCCCGAGCTTTCCTTTCTATATGCTCCTGCCCCCGTTGCTTACCCACATGGGATTTTTAGTACTCTTCCAGCTTGCCTGAATAGAAAGATCGTGACTGCAGCATACAAGTTCCAGCATTCTTAGCAAGGCAGTATTAGTTTCTGTGTTCGCTAAACTGCAAAGCACTACCATCTTGTGGTCATTTTATAATCTTATTAGTAACAATGCAGTGTGTTACATCCATTTTAACTATGTCCTAAAAGTACAAAATACGCAAGTCCTGTCCCACAACACAAGCTTTGATACGTTGACTAGTAAAAAGAAACCTGTACTAAGAAGAATGGAAACTACCATTAACCTCTACTTCTGAAAATACTAGTTCCCTGGCTGTCCTGCTTTTTCAGTTGCTACACTGCGTTTTCAGTCACTGACCTAGAAAAACATTTGAGTAGGAGTTCTGAATTCTTTGATCGCATGCTAGTTCTGGGTGATTCTCTTAGAAGGTTTTGAAGCCAGAGACAGCCAGGAATTTTCAGAAGGAGGCCCACAATGGCAGCCACTATATTTTTCCTGATTCAGATTTCCTTTAACATGATCTATGTTCTTTGTAATGCTATGTAATATGCCCATGCTATGTAAGTGTTATGTAAATGCGTTGTGTAAATACAGATATATGTAGAGCGAATCAGTCATTTGTCCATGTAAGAAGCCCTAGCAACTTAGACCTTACAAAAGGCTAAGAATTCTTTCCTTGCCCTCATCTGTCAGCGCTGGGTGCCTGGGCAGGCAATAACCAAGCATCAGTTCAGTGCTGCCACTTTGGAAGAAAAAAGTGTTCCCAGATATGAAAAGCATATTTCTTAATTCCTGATTTCTGAATGCAGCAGAAAGGACAGCTGGGGAGAGCCCTGCATGGGCACAGCACAGGTTTACGTGAAGGTTTACTTTATGATTACTAGGCTTACGTAAAAAACACAAACATTTTTTACAAAGTGTATGTTATATTCATTTATCTTATATAAATTGCAGCCAGAGAATAATATATGTAAATATTTTTTGTTTTTATATAACTCTAATTTAATCATTGGAAAATGTATTTTTTTTCTAACAGACTTATTTACATTTTACTATCACAAATAGAAATTAGGCTTCCAAAAAGCTGTGCTGAACTACTGGCTGTAAAACATAACTGGATAATGGCCATAAAGAAAATGTGCTGTATTAAAACATGGAAAAAAATGTTCCATGTACAGTAATTGATAAAAAATGTCTCCTAAGCTTGCATGCCTAAAAGTCTCTCTGCTGAAAACATCAGACCTGAATCATTCAGTTTAAGCCACATGGAATGCACTTTATAGCTTTAATATTGTTGCTTTGATGTTTATGGTTCATGTAAAAATTATTGTTGAAATTTGCTTTTAAGGCTTTTGTATTTCAAGGCCAGCTGCACAAGTCATTGACATATACTGTCTGTTCCTTACCTTGAAATGCTGTAAGCTAGTTGTTCTCTTTTCACTATTTAGGAGGACCTAGGAAAAAGGAAATTACAGAATGGTGTAGGTTTTAGAACCTATATGTAGATGGGCATAGGGGCAACATGGGAGTGTTGCAGTTTAGGTTTGTATGTTTAAATTAATAGTGGTAAATCCTATAGCGTTAAAGAGGACTTAAAGTATATAAAAAAAAGAAAAAATCTTGGACAGCCTTTCTCAAATTTTGTAACATGGAGGAATCCCTAAAACAACTTTACAATCTTATTAATTACTATATCCTTAGATCACGATACATTAGTGTGATTGTCATTGGGAAGAACGCTCCTAACATTTGTGGTCATTGGAAAGAGTCCCCCTTGCAGATAGGTAAAAAGATCTTTGTTGCCAGTGGTTAATTATCTGAGAGGCAGGAACTGCTGATTGCTCAAGGAAACCCAGGAACCTCTGAGGGAACCTAGGGTACCCACCAAACCCTGGTTGAGATGAGCTATTCTAGGAGGTAGGGTCTTTTGGTAGTAGAGATGTTGTATCACTGCTATCTTTTAATATCTGTATGTACCCCCACTGTCAATTTTCATTGTGGCAGGTAGTGTAGTCATTTTACTGATAATGTGACCATTCATCGATGTTCAAAAAACAGTGAGGTACTCTAAAAATAACCTCCAAGAATGAGCAGACTCAGTTCTACTGCCAATGGCCTTTAGTGAAAGTGTCACCTCTGAAAAGATGCAATATTCTATAATGTGTATGTGTGGCAAAAGAAAACATATTCAGTACTTACCTTTCCCCATGTTTTACGCCTTTAAAAATTCAAGAAAAAAAAATTCAAGTAAAGAAAAACATGTGGGGATCCTGCCAGAAAACCAGTGAGCTTCTAACTTTAACTTTCTTAGGTGACTTGAAAACACTGCCTACATCAATAGTACCTAATCTAGGGCACCCTGCTGATCCCTCCTTCCAACAGCTGCCATGGTACATACCGTATTTAGGGCTCGTTTACATTAGAATGCTGCGTGGGAAACCGGCATTCCATGCTCGTTTCCAGCTCCGCATTCCAATTGCACTACCCTTGCGATCTGCAGAAGGTGTCAGTGCAAAGTTATCGACACCCCAAACGCAGGTCACAAACATAGTGTGTTTGCCAGCACCAGATCACACTAGATCACATGGTACCAAAGTACTATGCAATCCGGTTGCAGTGCATTACCAAAAGTAGTGCATGCACTTCTTTTGGTGCAGAGTGGTGCAATTTCAGCTAATTAAAACTGAATGGGGCTGAAATTGCACTGTGCAGAACTGCATGTGAATCATACAGGAACCGCACAGCGTTCACTATATTCGACAATATTTACCTGTAGTGTAATTTAGAGGTGGAAAGGAAGGTTTGGGGTAGATTTGGGCCATTCCTATTCAAATACTTTTACTGATTGTTTTAGAATATGGAAAATTGTTGTTTCCAATTAAAAAATTAATTTTTAGCTCGGTTTCCTAGCTCAGGAACATAGCAAAACTACTGTTTTTGTCTTCAATCATGCTACGGTGAGAGAAAGGGGAAAAAAAACACAAAATGTTTTGCAGTTGCAGCCAAGAGGTAACAAAGAAGCCATCTGGAGCAGTTCATATCATGAAAAGAAGCCAGGATTTGCAATTTTAATGGACTCTGTAATAAATAAAGTACTCTGTTTATGCATGTTTATTCTTTTTATAGCTATTTACCATGACTACTTACAGACTATCTATCTATATATCTAGCTATATATTACTAATATGTTAATTTAATCTCAGTTAAAGGAATCCTGTGTAGCCCTTTTTTTGGGGGGGGGGGGTGCAGGAAGATAAAAAAAAACCTCTAGCCTTTAGAACCACTTTGATAAAAGTATTGAAAAAACACTTTAATAAAAATTAAAAATAATATTCTGGTTGCAACATTTAAACATAGAAGCATATCAGTAGTGTTAAGCATTCAGACCAGACCAGATAATATTAAAAGGTTGCTTAAAATGCAGGTTTCATGAACATGCACATCTTTATTGCCTGAGCATGTAATAATACGCAATAATCTATTTAGCAAAAAGTCAGATGACAAGAAACAAGATAGTAGTCTGATTATTTTGTTTAGTCATTAAACATACTGGAAACATACAGAGCAAATAAAGGGAGTAAAGTAAGTAAAGTGGAAGCTGTTACTATAGGACTTATTCAGAAAGCCGCAAAATAAATGATTCATACCAAAAGGTTAGATTTTGCAACTACTATTTTTTTTAATAATCAGTATTTATTTTATTAAAGAAAACACATAGCTAGACATGTCTAACAATCTTTGATAAGATATAAATTCTGACCTCGCAGGGTCTCTTATATTGTACTAATTCAGTTAAATAGGTTGAACAGAGGTACATATAACAATAGTAGGCTTATTTGGTCTCATAAACAGTAACTGAGTGGCACGTACCGGTTGGGGGTTATTATGTGAGTGTAGGAATGCTTGAGTCTAAAATCGTTGTGAAGACTTTAGGTATAGGTGAGGTGTTGACCCGTCATGCCATGTAAGATATAGCCATGAGCAATGAGTCTAAAGGCTGGACATCTATCCAAGGGGTTTGAGTGGATGGCTCTCTAGCATGCGATCAGGGCAGAGGGTGGGGGACTCTGTGGTCTCCATCAAACCTCCCCCTGTCCCTCACGCCAGGTGAACCAGGTAGAAAATGACGTGTTTATCCAACGGGGATACTAGTGTCCCAGTAACATCATGGGCCAGTTTCATAAATATGAAGGTTTGTATTGTCTATGTTCATCTCCAACAAATCACTTATTTTCCCAACCGGTAGTTAAATGGCCACAAAACATTCAACTTTAGGAGGGTATATGAGTGAGACAGAAGAAAAGAAAAGGAAAACGGGGAGGAGGGGGGGGATTAGGTCAGAGAGCGATCCAAGCGTACCTGTGTTCCCAAAGGAAGGTTGGTCTATGTCCACATCGAGTGCACCACACCAATCCCATCTCCCTCTCATGTCCGAATTCTATTGTCGAGGCATACCAGGAGGCCAGGTCACTATTTTTTAGGATCTCATTGTTCTACAGGTTGAGAGAGAGGGGTCTGCCAACTCTAGTAGAGCATTATCTAAGCTGGAGGGAACCTGGTTAGGGTCGGAAACAAATTTATTCCAAGGTGCCCAGATAATGGAGTACTTTTCTCGGGAACCCCAGCAGGTTGCTATCCAGTCCTCAGCCTCTCTCACTGCATTTACTTTAGCAATCACTGTTCTCGGGTAGGAGTACTGGATTTTTTCCAGTGAATTGGGAGTAGGCGCCTTGCTGCGTTTAGCAGGTGAGGTATCACATTTTTTTTATAATGGCGAAGTGAAGTTGGAGGTATATGCAGTAGAAAATGCTTTGGAGAGAAAGGAACCTCTATCTCTGTTACAGTTTTTAATTGGTCTTGTATATCCTCCCAAAAGGGTTTGATTAAGGGGCATTCCCACCATATGTGGATAAGTGTTCCTCTTTAACCACAACCTCGCCAGCATTGTTCTGACACAGCTGGGTATATACGGGCTAGGTCCACCGGCACACGGTACCAGCGAGACATTATCTTAAAATTTGTTTCTTGAGTTTGGGAGTCTATGGAGGATGAATGGGTAATGTAAAACAAATGGTTCAGTTGTATTTCCGTGAATTCCTGTCCTAAGTCATTCTCCCAACATCGGATATAGGCGGGTTTAGTTTGAGGGGCGGCAGAACCTAGGAGTCGGTATAGTTCTGATACCATATGAGGGAAAGGCTCCTCTCCAGTGAAGAGGCGTTCATATGGTGTGGAAGTGGAAGGATCCCTAATCGTGTGGCCATTTTTCTTGAAAAAATGATGTAGCTGTCTGTATCTCCAAAAGTTGAGTCGTGGGCCCTTACGTCCTACTGGTAAGTCTTCGTATCGCATTAATTTGCCATCTCTAATGAATTTACCACAACTAGCGTTCCCATCATCCACCCATGGCTCAAAAAAAACATCTGCTCTCCCGGAGGGAACCATTGGTATCCACCTAGTGGCGCCAGCGGGGACATGGGGGGGCCAAATTCAGCAAAGGATTAATTCTGTCCCAAACCGACAACACCTGAGTCGTCAGTGGGGAGGTCGTCTCAGATAGCCCCCTATATCCTCGGGGCAACCACAGTGCATAAGCTAAGTTCCTGCCTGCCAGGGATTTCTCTAGGGTGACCCAAAGTTTCGAGTGTGTGTGGAAACGTCAGTTTAGTATCCTCTGAAGGACTATGGCTCTGTAGTATCATTTTATGTCGGGGATACCCAGGCCTCCCTCCCGCTTCGAGCGTTTAAGTGTCTGTAAAGCTATTCTAGATTTGCGTGCGTTCCAGATAAAGTCAGATAACATGTTGGACAGACAACCAAAGAAGACTCTGGGAAGGGGGATCGGTAACATTTGCAAATAAAAAAGTACCCGGGGCAATACATTCATTTTTATAATGTTCACACGGCCCAGCCACGTAAAGGCAGTCCGTGTCCAAATCGAGAGGTCCTCTTTGACCGTGGTCAACAGCTGGGGATAATTAGCCGTATATAAGGTATCAAAACGATCTGTGAGTTGCACACCTGAATACCGTAAGGATGAAGTGGTCCAGGCAAAGGGAAAAGCAGCTTTAAGGCTCATGATCAAGTAGGGAGGCAGACAAATGGGGAGAATTTCAGATCTCTGAGGGGATGTCTTTACCTGCTGCTATGGAATTGAAGTATTTGCACATAGGAATTGCTAATTGGGGGAGGAAAGTTTTATAATAATCCTTAGTGAACCCATCTGGGCCAGGGCTCTTTCCGTTGGGCAGGGATTCCACCGTCGCCTCTATTTCGGCCATCGTGATTGGGAGTTCTAAAGCTAAAACTTGGTCGTCAGTAAGTGAAGGAAGGCCAGCTGAGGAAAGGTACTTCCGAATCGCATATTGTCTAGCATCACGCGCGGGAGAAGGAAGCTCGGAATCCAAATTATAAAGTGTAGCATAATAGTCTGTGAACCCTGAGGCAGTCTTAGAAGACTGCAATGTCAGCTGTCCAGAGGTAGAACGTAATTGTTGCACGTATGTCTGTGCTTGTCTCTTCCTGAGTGCCCGCGCCAACATCCGTCCGCATTTGTTCCCCTGTTCGTAGAATTTGTGGGACGTAACGGAATTGTTTCCTAGTTTGTCTATCTAAAAGGCGAAGGAACAGTTCCCGTAATTCCGTAAGTTTTTTTAACGCTTCGGGGCTCTCATTCGCTTTATGTTGGAGTTCAGCTTTTTGTAAAGCTGTGTGTACTCTTATGAAATCAGCTTGGCGTTCTTTCTTAAGTCTTGTCCCTTGGGAGATTAATTCTCCTCGAGCCACGGCCTTATGGGCCTCCCATATTATCCCTTCACTTATGTCGTCGGATAAGTTCTCTCTGAAGTAATGAGTTAAAGTGTCCGTTTTCACTACCACTTCATCATCATTGCCATTCATTCTCAATGTCCAGGTCCTGTGCCTGCCCGAAGACAGGGCAAAGGCTGCAGAGACCGGGGCGTGGTCCGAGATAGAGATGTTCCCGATAGACGCTGATTGAAGGAATTCCAGAGCGTGACGGTCTACATATAGATGGTCGATGCGAGTATAAACGTTATGTATTTTAGAGTAATAACTATAATCATGGTATGAAGGGTGTAGTACCCGCTAGCAATCTATTAATAGATGAGATTGGAGGGTCTTGTGGAAGTGTTGGAGGAACGCATAAGAATGTGGGGATCTCACGTGGGACGTGTCCAGCAAGGGGTCTGGGCTTATGTTGAAGTCTCCTCCGAGAATCAGGAGGCCTTCCCTGAAGTCTGCTAGAAGTGTCAGAGTAGTCTATGAAGGTGAGTTGGTCAGTGTTGGGGGCATATAGTGTCGCAAACGTATACTTCTGCCCTGCAATGCTACCTTTCAAGAAAACAAATCTGCCCTGAGGATCTATTTTATTTTCTAGGGGTTGAAAGGGACGAGTTTTATGTATTACAATAGCTGTCCCCTTAGGATTTTGACGTCGGGGAGGTGCTGATGAACCACTGGTTGAAAAGGTGTGTGGGTAATTTAGGAAGCGACTGGGGTGTGAAATGAGTCTCCTGAAGGAAGACCACCTGCCTTTTTAAGCTTTTTAACTCCCTCCAGAGTTTACTGCGTTTATGTGGGGAGCAAAGCCCTCTGACATTATATGAGCTTACCTGTAACGTAGCCATAGGAGGAGACAGAGGTGGACAAGAAGTTCAGGTTGGTGGCACACTCGATGCGGACGACAGAGTGGTACGTCGCTCCTGTAAATGGAGGGGAGGGTAGAGGGAAGGGAAGGGAGGGAAAAAGGAAGAAAAGAAGAACATATAAGACAAAAATGGAAAACATAACAAACGAAACAGCATGGCGAAGGCCACGAGAAATAACTACATGCCACATCGGGGACTCCGTCCCTCAAAAGGGTTGGTCCCGAACCCTGGCTCAAGATCCAAATGTGGATCAATACCCTAAATCAAAGAAGGGTGTCCTATTAGGGGATACGCGGCCAACATAGGAGAAGGGTGAAGGGGTCCTCAGCCCTGCCCACCACATCTAACAGTATGTGGTGTAGGTGGGGATCGAGAATGTTACCCCTGACTGGGAAAATTTAGGGGACAAGGGGACAGTTAAGTTTCTTATATATGATTAGGACAGCAATGGTGTATATGGGTCAACATCCTTTCCTGCCATCCCGAGATTAACAATCACAAGATGAAATCTCTCCATCCTAGAGGATTACTCCGCTAGTCTCTAGCAGAGGTAGGGTCAGCCGAGGAGTCAGATGGGTGCCGTCTGCGGTCCCGTCTGCGGTTCCGGCGTTTGGCGGACTGCCATGGTTGGGGCGGTGGGAGCTTGGCGACAGAAAAGTCGGGTATTCCTCTCCAGTCGGGAAAGTCTACCGGATCCAAGTCCAGAGAGGAAAGAAAGTTCGGCAAATCATCCTTTGTACGGAGAATTACAGTCTTATTTTCCTTTGTGACTTGTAGAAAGAAGGGAAAGCCCCATCTGTATTGCAGGCCTGTGTCTTGGATGGCTACCAGGAGGGGGTGGAGAGATCTGCGCTGCATCAAAGTGCGTCTGGAGATGTCCTGGTAAAAGGCCAAATGTGCGTCATCAAAGTCGAAATAGGGCTTACCACGCATTTTCTGCATTATGCGGTCTTTGAGAGTGTATTTATGCAGTTTGCAGATAATGTCTCTTGGGTTATTGACATCTTGAGAAGGGGGTTTTAGGGCCCTGTGGGCTTGATCAATTTCTATTGTAGCTGTGGCAGGCAATTCTAAGATTTCCCTAAAGATCCCTTCCAGGGTGGGAATAATGTCTCTGGCACCAGTTGCTTCAGGTAGCCCCCGGATTCTGATGTTGGCCCTGCGACTGCGATTCTCCATGTCATCCAACTGACAGAGCAGAGCTTCAATCTGGTGGTTCTGAGTGGTACACTTGTCCTGCATCATAGAGATGACTGGGAGTGCTTCCTCAAACCTCTGCTCCAAAGATTCCATTCTGCCACCTAGATGTGATGTATCAGCTTTAAGCTGTGCAATGTCCTCTTTGAGGGCCTTCTCTACCCTATCAGCGAAGAGCGCTCCAGGTCAGCTTTTGTGGGCAGAGACCAAATATGGTGCCTAATGACTACCTCATCCAGAGGGTCTGGAACTTCAGAATCGCCATCAGGTGATAAAGGAGCGCCCGGGGAGGTCGGGGGGGGGGGGGACGATTCACTTACCGACCCTGGTGATGGTATGGGTGAGCAGGCCGGCTGATTAGGACGTGCAGCAGCGCTCTGTGAGGCCTTGGATGCTTTCTGCACCTTTGCAGTCGGCGCCATCTTTGAAGCCTCGCGGTCCCGACCGCCGGTCCCAGGGAAAAAAGATTCCAGCTGCCTCTTGTGCGATTGGTCTGCTGCGGTTCCTCTGTGATATTTTGAGCCATGGATGGGGTCGGATTCTCTCCCTTAGCGGTGCTTATGAGCGGCCGTGAGACGGAGCTGCAGAGTCACACGTCTTCACCCCTCCATAGTCAGGACACGCCCCCCACTATTATTTTTTAACCAGTTTATAAATTATCCAACAATACAATAGGCTGCACAACCACTATTTAATACACTTTATTATAACATGTTCATTGAGTCTCCCTGTGGACTCTTTTACTGACATGTTTTACCATATTTAGGGCTTAGAGGTTATATAAATGATATACAGTTTGGGAATAAAAATACCATTTCTTTTTAAGCCAATGTCACAAAGCTATGTGGTGAAATACAGCTCTTTTCATGGTGTCTCAGATTAACCAGCTGACCTAGATGCACTGGTGGACTGGGCAACTCCTTAGAAAATATTTCATGTTGAATGTAAAGTTATGCACTTAGGGGCTAAACATACAAGCATCGTGGTAGGCTATAGACTTAATACCAGCATGTAATGCCAATCTGCAGCTTCTGCAGTGAGCAAACTACTTTCCTATATTAACAGAAGCATACACTCAAGAATGAGAGAGATAATAGTTAGGCCTCGTCTTGATCGTGCAATTCAGTTTTAGGTATCGATTCACAATAAAGATTGTAGAGAAGACCCCACCACACCAGCCACCTCTAATACTCACCTGAGCCAACATCTCGATCCAGCGATGTGCAAAAGAGCCTCGGCTTTCCCGGGACTCCCTCTCCTCATTAGCTGAGACAGCAACAGAAGCCATTGGTTCCCACTGCTTTCAATCACCCTGAAAATGTATGTATATATGTAACTATTCTATAAGACACTCAAATTTACATTATAGAATATAATGCATGGCTCAAAAAAGCTCAGTAAAAAAAGGCAGTTACTTTACTGTCATTTTAGTGAAATACATGCTTACATTAGTTGTTCCAGTTTCTTCCATTTAGAAAAATAATCATTGTCTGTTGCACTAGTCTTATTGAATAAACCTGGAACTGTAGATGTGGCATGTTGTAATAAAACCCATATCACCGAAGAATGAGTTTATAATCCATTATGATGACACATTGAGATGACTCATCTGGACCATTGCAAGGCCACTATGGACATTAGCTGCTAGACCACAAAGTTAATATTTCAGAGTCTATACACTTTAAATAGGCACTTAGCAATCAGTATTGAACTGTGAGGTTCACAAATCAGCCTAATTGGATTTCAATTTGCTAATGTTCATTGAATCACTAAGTATGTAAAATTGGATGTAGAAGCCATTCTTTACACTACGGTTAAACTTATTAAAAGGAATGAAGGGGGCTGTATCACATACAATAGAGAAGAAACCCCATAGGATGGGACAGGTATCCCCTTAAACTGTTTATGTGGTTTAGGAGGTTCATCCAACGTAATCCTCTCAGTGACCAGCTTGTTTGTTTTTGGTGGCCTCGGTATCCAATCACCTGTATGGATGCATCTGCGTGCGCCTTTCAAAAAGCCACCATCTGATTGGATGGCTCGAAGGGACTTTCAATGTGTACTGTATAAGCAGTCAGTTTGGCAATCGCTGATGAGAGGTAGCAACTCTCACCTTCATGCTACTTTCCTGCTTTCTTCCCTTTTACAGTTTATCAGTACTATTGCAGGCTTTTTATTGGGGGGATCACATCTAGTAAAAAACTGAATAGATTACCGTAACTATAGTCTTTCACCTAACTGATTAATTCAGTTATTTTAATCTCCTGGGTGGGTTAGAATAGACTTTTGGTTTAGTCATTAGGGGTATTTACATTTTGGTAGAACACAAATATACTGTGAGTATGCATACATAATACAAACAGAGATTTCAGTGCTACTACCCATATGGTTCACCATCAGCATAGTTCATAGGTGCCTGATTCACAGTCGCCCATCTGAGAGTAATAGTTCGTAAAGATGATCTGCACAACCACTATTGCTCTAAAATCTTGCTTTTTATTCAGGAAACCACAGTATACAGTACGCAAATGCAATCAGTTGACGCGTTTTAGCCTACTTGGCTTTAATCATAACTACAATAAGACATGAAACTTTGAGATATATAGTGGCTAAAGTATCAATGGCTCCACCTACTAATTGGGTTAATTGATGGATATAATTGCAAAAAACTGAAACAGCTGATGCAAATTGCAGAGGAGCCAATGTGACCACCACTATACTTCACAAACAGACATCATAGAAAAACAATATACAAAAAATATATGAATAACATTTTACAAAAACAAAAGCATACTGTAATTATATGCAGAGGAGGAAAATGGAAAGAGAGGCAACCTAATGTACATGCAGATCCAGATCCCATCTCATGTTTAACCCCTGAGGAGATCTAGTTTTTAATCTAAAAATCCATCAGGCCTCTCTTCCCAAAAGCCTTCTTTCTCTATCTCCTCCTCTAAGCAAGTGTGAAAGCCTCTCTATTCCCCTAAATCTAAATGAGGAGAGATCACCTTGATGACAATCTCTGAAGTGTCACGTCACATTAGAGGTGCGCTTAACATTAGGATTATTTGTATTACAATAGTGTTCTCCTATTCAGATCCTTAGAGAGCGTGTGGTACACCCCACATAATGCAGGCTGCACATGATTGATGCAAGTAATTAGGTAGACTACATATTTTGTGCCACAATTTATATATTGCTTTATGGAAATTTTTTTACCTGTAGCTATTGAGGAGAAAGTCTTACCTAACATATTAAGATGGCAGTACCCGCAAATCTTTATGTTACATGGATAGCTCCCCCTACATTACAGCCAGGTGGATTGGCATTTTTTTGTATGAGGAGAAAAGATGATAGCAGGTGATAGCAAATTGCCTAGAGTTGGCGCTGATCGACTCAAGAAGCGGCAGCCCATTTTCATTGTATATAAAATTGGCAAATTCTTTTTATCATCTTAGTTATTTGATGATAATCCTTGGAATATGTGGTGACAAAAGTCATCCTAGAGTTAGAGCCATTAGGAATGTCATTTAATAATTCTTCCCTATTTCTCATCATGACTCTAGCTTGACCTTGCTGGATAACAGAGCTATTATGACCCCTTTCCTGTGAACGGTTAAAAATGACCTGACATTACTGTTGAAAGGCATACTCGGTAGAGCAGTTCCGTCTGGTGCAAATAAATTCCCCATATGGGATAGCATTGGTGATGTGGGATGAGTGAAAACTGGCTGCAAAAAGAGTTGTATTACCAGAGTATGTCTTCCTATAGGTACTAGTGAACATATTTCCCATCACTGGATCACCGAGTAAGGTAATATCAAGGAAGTTAATGCTCAAGTTGGTATATTTGATAGTAAAATGCAGATTTAGCTGGCTGTCATTAAGATACTCTACAAAGTGATGCAAATCAGAACTGTCCTCACACCATTAAGAGGTCATCGATATACAGTATGCACACTTAGCACATGTAGCGCACAACCCCCGTAGGAGCTGCAGTTTGTGTGTTCTATCCGTAAATCACATTTACCACCTAGCACATCGCAGCCCATAGAAATAGAAACAGTCCATATTGTAATTTTCTCTTGCTTTTATTTGTATAACATAAACTGGGATAGGAAAAAGGGTTTTTTGAGATGCTCTTTTGCTGCTTTAAAATCTTTCCTTTGCCTTCTTATGCAAAGACTATGCAGATAATGAAAAGTCACTCTGAATAACTTTTCTTTGGGAAGATGGGAGTAGTTTGGTCTTTGAGAACAATGAAAGCGAATAGCAAAGAGCCACTCTGAATAACTCTTTGCATATAGACTTAGGTAGATTTACTAGAGAATACATAGGCTGTTGTAGTAAAGAGTCACTCTGAATAACCTCTTCACCCGTAGACCCTTTTTAGAACAATCTGTATCTCTGTTTGTGCTCGGAGCTCTACCGCCACCTTTTGACCACTACTTCCCGTCTGTACAGTACTTCCAAGTTGAGCTAAAGAAGAGATTACTCTGAATAATTCCTCCCGCCTGACTGATTGGAATCCCGGGGCATTGTTGAACCCAAAGTCACAGGCCATCACCACCTGTCTCACTGACTTGCGTACCAACATCCCTCAGCCTCTGGTAGTACCATTCCCCTGGGCTTCCACTCACTTGATGAACAGTCCATGTGCCACTCACAAACGGTCGATCGCCCAGTTTTCTTCTGCTTAGTTGCTACTTCTTCCGAATGGTTTCTCCATCCCTTCTCTCCAGTCTGGTACGCTCCCCTCCCCGCAGGGGCATCCAGCGACACCAGCAACTACATGCTGTGCGGTGTCACTAATTCCTTTCCTCCGTGTGGCCTGGTCCCCCCCTTCCCCGTGGGGGGGGGGCTCCGCTTTGCTCCCCGCAGGGGTCTCTCTCTGATCTCTCTCTCTCTGGAACTCTCCAGCAGCATGTGACCCCAGCTTATATGGGAGTCCCGCCAAACAAATTAATGATTGGCCAAAACTCCACACAAGAGCTGCCTTTCACTCAGATCCCAAGTCCAACCTCTCTTCCAGAACCATTTCCACTGAAAGCAAGAGGAGGAATCTCTGGGTCCAAGCACAGGTGGCCACACCCTGCACTAAACAACCAGGCCTGGAATCACAATGCAAGCCTGCCCTAAATTTACCTGAAAACCCTACATTGTCATTTAACCACAGAAAGCTCACCTACATGAAAGTAGGTGACCGCTACACACACATGAATACATACATGAAGAATCTGCATAGGAAATGACTATGAGTCCATTAATTAAGAAAGTGCATACTGGGAAATGTATCATGCAGCTCCTTCAAACAGATCTTGGGATCAATCAAGCTGAGGCAGAAAAACAAGGCAGACAAGGGATCAAGAATACATAAAAAATATGTATAAATTATTCATATAAGAACAATATCTTAAATCAAGTTAACCTGCATCCTTCCTGAGCAACAGAGACTGTTGGAGAGACCTGGAGACCAAAAAGAAGCACAGAAGGTGGATGATAAGCCCTGGTATCATCTAAAACATAATGAGATTGGCTTTAGGTACACATCAAAGTGGACTCATGGATTAGGAACAAGCAGGGCTTTTTTTCAGGGGGAACTTGGTGGAACTCAGTTCCACCACCTCTGGCTCAGACCCTTTGATGCCTGCTCACCACAATCACTTGTAAACACAGAAGTCTGGTTTCTGTGTATACAAGTGACAGCTCTGCACTCTGTATGTAATGCAATCCTGGTATTTAATGCCCCTTTAAGACCCTCCTACTGCTTTCGTGAAATTTGACTGAACACACCCATTATTTGATGTGATTTGGAGGGTGTGTGTAGGGGGAGGGGATTTGTGGGGCTATGGTTAAGTTCCAGCACCTATTGTTTGAGAAAAAAAAGCCCTGGGAACAAGTATGTATAAAAATATCATTATAAAGTCACAATATTCAGAAACAGAATAATATTGTATCATAAAAAAGAAATCCTTGCCTAGGCATTCTCTCAAGGTCTGCCTGTAAGTAGCATTCTGTGAGAATTATGTCATTAGTCTGCTGCAGGGAGGAGTGAGAGATTTCCTCAGTCTTGCTTCCCAACAATAATTACTCTGTTCAGTGTAGTGTTCTGCCAGCTCACAAGGTAAGGTAAGAGACCACAGATTCAGAGCTAGCAGTTTAGCTAGACGAATCAATGTTTAAAATATATGTACGCTGTACACAGCCAAGATCACAATGGCCACTTTAGACATGAGGATTTACATAAATGTGTCACCCCTTGGTCAATAACAGTCCCCAAAAAAGATGCTGGTCCTGGATGTTTTCTGAGGAAAGGTGGTGCCTGGCACCTGGAGCACAGTTTAGGGTGGCATCAATGCTATTGCAGCTTGACAAATCCAGGGCATAATACAGATGTTTTGCTTGCATCTATCTAGCAAGGTTACTTTGTGGTATAAGCAAGGAAGCTGAGATCTCTGCAGTGTGTAAATGTGCTTTTACTATACAAAGATGCTGCACATACAAATCTATTACAATATTAGAAATACAGTACAAGACTGACAGATATCTATAACAAGCAAAATGCCTAGCAAATAAACATCCTATGGTCTGTAATCATAGAAATACACTTAAACGTTACTTAACTCTGGTTACTGTGTAATTATGATCTTCGTTGCTCCTGGAGATCAGGCACCTTCTTGTTTGCTGATTACAGATTCGAGTGTCCTTCGGTGTTAATCCATGTGGAGTCGCTTCGCTATCAGTCTCTGCTGCTCCTTTTATTAGGGGTTTTGTTTACCATGGTTACAAACTTGTTTTCTATAACAACTGACTAACAGTCATTCTTTCAGTTTGAGAGACCCTCTCTTATCAGTTTACTGTAGCTATAGAGACAATAGCCTATTCAAACTGTCAATTGAATACAACAATGGTATCTACGTTCCCATTGTATCCAACAGCAATTGTTTGAGAAATATATGCTCAAGCCAAAACCTGACAGTAATCTGACTTAAATAACCAACTACTATTGTATTATTGTCCCATGTAATGTTATGTCTGATTATTATAAAAAAATCATATTTTACCAAACGCAACGCAGCAGAATACAAGGGTCACAAGAAATATTGGCAAACCCTGTAAGGTAATTGTTAGGATTGAAAATGTTTTTATTTAAGAACAACATTCCAATAACGTAAGCATGACATCAAATAGTGAAGAAAAGGACAGCGAGGCAGCCCAGTGACTATCGCCTATAGCTGACCTTGTGTCAATGAACAGTAAGACAGGAAGCATTTTGGCAGGTGTCATAATTTAACAGTGTATGGGGAAAAAATTGTTCCATATTACATAGGGAGAACAAAAATAAAAATAGAAATAAAATTAACAATGAAATAAAGGAAAACAAAACAACATTATATTAAAAGGGGGGGGGGGAGCAAAGAAAAAGTAGAAGACAAGATTAGTAAGAATAGACGAGAAAAAAGGAAAGAGAGAGGGAGGGATCTGCTGGAGAGTCATATGGAGAGAGAAGTAACAATGGACCCGAAGTGAAAAACCATCTCTAGAAGCCCTGAGCCAAGGCTGAGGTGGGGACGGTCCTCTAAGGGTTGAGAGCATATTAGTAAGGGTATAAGAGGAAGAGAAGCAGAGCCAAATAAACCATAAAGCCTAATACTTATCAAAGGTATCATTACCTAGTGCTAGCATTTCCTCCATTCTCATAATATCGTTCATTGTGGGGTAGTGGTAGCTTTCCAATATAGTGGGATGAGTTGCCATGCTGCAGAAAGAAAGAAATGGAGAAGGTTTCTTTTTTGTGAAGCTATAAAGCCGGGGAGGATAGAGAGAAGAGCAATCACCGGAGATGGCGTCAGGGGTTCGTTATATACATTACTATATACTTGAAATACCTGACTCCAAAAGGGACAGATCCTCTCCCATTCCCACCAGAATTGGGAGGTATGTACCAGAAGCTGAACCACAATGCCAGCAGGAGGCAGGGGTGGATGGGAAGATTCTGTGTAACGTGGCTGAGTCCCTGTACCATTGGGATAAAATCTTAAAATAATTTTCTTGTGAGTAGCAGGAAATGGTAGACTTGTGCGTAAAGTAAAATGAAGTCTGGCAATCTGCTCTCGAGATGTCCCTTCCCAAATCTGTGGACCACATCCTAGTGTACATGGGTAAGTCTTTATGTGTAAGGGGCTTGAAAAACCATAGAGGTAGGAGAGTAGATGTCTGGGCAAGTCCTGCAGAGAGCACAGCCTTTCAAATTCAGTAAGTGGACGGTATATTTGGGATGAAAGGAACAGTTGTTTTGAGAAGGAAGTTAAGTGGAGGGAGGTGAGCCAGTCGCGTGTGCGCTCAGGGACAGCAGGGGTTCCCAATCGGAGTATAATAAATGTGTGGGCCTGAGGCCAAGCAGAGCGATGAAATGAGCCTAACATAGGAACCCCTACGCCCTGAGGGAAGGCGGGATTGTCAAACAGGGATGTTGGAGGGGAAAGGTCAGAGGATAGAACTGTGCATAATCCTCTTTTGTACCATAGTTTAAGAGCCGCTACAGTTAGTGGTGAGGCAGAGGGTAAGCGTGATAGGTCTCCATGATAACCCCAGAGGAGGGCTCGCAAGTCTACAGGGGCCAGGTCTTGTTCAACCATTACTGATGCCTTTTAGAAAGGACAGGGGGAACCATTCAAGAGTACGAGTCATTAGAGCAGCTTTGTAGTAGGTCTCATAATCTGGTAAACTCGTGCCTCCCTGGAGCCTCGGGAGAGTCATCAGATTATATTTGCTCTGGAGAGGCCGCGATTCCATATGAATCTAATGGAGAGAGAGTGTAGAGAAATAAAAAAGGATTTGGGTACCAGGATCAGTATCATTTGAAAGATGTACAATAGTTTGGGTAAGGTATTTTGAGAGTATTAATGCGCCAAACCAGGGTAGAGAGGAACCCCCCCTGGACTCCAGATCTTTCTGGATGCGAGAGAGGAGGGGAACATACTTGGACAAGTTGGCAGGGATCAAAACTCCCAAATAGGAGATGCCCCTAGTTTGCCATTAAAATGAATAGTTTAAGCAAAGTGAGGACAGTGTGGTAGCTGGTAAAGACACATTAGGTGCCTCCGTTTTGGAGAGGTTAAGTTTAAAATTACTAAAGATGCCAAAATGTTTGAACTCAGAGATCAACGAGGGTAGGCATATGTGGGGTTGCTGAACATATACCAAGAGGTCATCAGCATATAGGGATAACTTATGATGGGAGGAGGGTGTTTGTATGCCTTGAATAGAGGAGTTTTGATGAATGGCACACGCCAGGTGCTCAATAACTATGATAAATAACAGGGGGGAGAGTGGGCAGCCCTGGCACGTACCATTCGAGATGTCGAATGGCTCTGAAGAGGTGCCATTCACCAAAACAGAGGCGGAGGGCTGGGAGTAAAGGGACATCACCTTGGAGATGAAGGATGTGCCCAAACCTATTTGTTCTAGTCAGAGACGTAAGAAGCGCCAGTTGACCCTATCAAACGCCTTTTCGGCGTCAAATGATAGGAGGCAGGCTTTCAAGTGATGATGTTGAATATAGGATATAAGATGAATGGTTTTGGTAGTGTTGTCTCGGGCCTCTGAAATGATCCCAGGTAGAAGAGGGGATAGGCGGTTGGGGAGGACCTTCGCAAAAAGTTTAAGATCTATGTTCAATAGGGAAATTGGGCGATAAACGCTGCATTGGGAGGGATCTTTTCCAGGTTTCAAGAGAATCGAGACATTGGCTGAAAGGTGTCCCTTGGAGGGGAGAGTGGAGCTATCTATAAAATTGAAAGCCCGAGTTAGAAGTGGTGTCAGAAATGTTGCAAAAGTTTTATAAAACCGGGGTGTGTATCCATCAGGACCCGGACACCATTTTCAAACCTTTGACGGAGCCCAGAAATTCAGGTTCCATCAAAGGCTTATCTAGGTCCATGGAATCCTGTGGGTCAATTTCGGGTAAGGCTGTTTCATCAATATAAGCCTGCATGTCATCTACGGGGGTGGGGTTAGAATCGCATGGTTTACCGGATGACAAGTTATAAAGCCAAGAATAATATTGTCTAAATGAATTGGAGATGCCTTGCGTATTAAAGGTCTTGCCTTGATTGGGTTGGGTGATGAATGGGATACAATGACGGGGAGGCCTGGGGTGTAGGAGCCTCGCCAAATGTTGGCCACATTTGTTGGCCAAAGAGTTGTGGTAGTTACAGCCCTGTCACGGGCGATCAGTGAGTGAGAGTCTAATATTATTCCCTGCCCCGGTATATCCGATCAGCCCCTAACCTGTCCCCCTTTAGGAGATCCCTGAATACTCACTTATTCGGAGAAGCCTATCCCACACCCACCTAACAACCCCATCAAAGCATTCCCAGGCATCTATTACCTTTTGTACCACCCTTTAGAATGTAACCTCTACGAGCAGGGCCCTCCTGTCCCTTTTGTATTGAACTGTACTGTAATTGTGCTGTCCCTCCTCTACATTGTAAAGTGCTGCGTAAACTGTTGGCGCTATATAAATCATGAATAATAATAATAACAATAATAATAATAATAATAGTATGAGCAAGTCACGACGGGCATTGGATAACTCGAGGAAGGTGGATGGATCTAAATCTCGTTTATGGAGCGGTTCAAGTTCCGCAATACGGGACAACAGGCGATCACTGAGTCGACAGGATGCGCCTTTGTAAGCCTTCAGTGGCCGAGCGAGAGCTAAGTAAACCGGGGCATGGTCAGACCAGAGGATGTGACCCATAGAGGATTCGAGGGGAGTATCTAATAAGGATTGGGAGATTAAAAAGTAGTCAAGCCTGCTGTAAGAGTTGCGTGCCACTAAGTAGTGACTGTGCAAGGTAATTAATAAATGAAAGGTTAGTTCCCTAAACATTTTTGCAAAATTAAAGCCTAATGTATATAATGTATAAGCAATTTACATCTGGGATCTTAAAGATGTAACACCCTGCTCCAGACAGGTTAAATTTAGTTTTTGCCACTGCTGTACTCAGTGGAGCAACAATCTATTTTCTAGGTCTAGCCATGTTTCCCTGAGCTTGTTGGTTAATGGCCCCTGCCAGTCTCTGGAAGGAGTTTCCACAAAAGAATAAGAGAGTGAGCCACTGGGTTATGAATATTTTTCTTACCTCAGCCAATCCCTGGGAGGGGGCACCCAGAAGGTGGCTGGGAGGCGGGTACATTTTGGGAGGCTTGTTCAGAGTGGTCTTCTCTTTTGGCTGTTGCCCCTGGAAGGCAGCCTGTGTAGTGAAGAGGTGTTGCTAGACTTCAGCGTGTGCTTGGCTGAGGGCCTGGAGGAACTTGGATGGAAAGACATTTGCTGGAGCTGGAGTGCACTAACTCTGGGAGCTGGGCTGGACATGGACCCTTTTCCTCTGAAGAGTGTTGCATGGAATGTGGTTGCCTAGGACTCCAGGGGTGCATGTGCTTTGGGGTTGAATGCAAGATGTTGCTGTAAGAAATGGAACTGCTCATATAGAGTCTCAGATTACCTAGCTAACCCCTTTACCTCCAGCAAAAGCTGCTACTAAAATATTTGTGCCTGGGAATCTGTTCTCCTGTACCTGTTTTGCATTTTGGAGTATCCTGCACCCTTCTCTCCTGTGTAAGCACTGAAATAAATCTACAAAAAGATATCCCCAAGACTGAGCCTGTGTTTGTCAGTGTGCTTTGGAACTGATACCTGGTCCTAGCAGCCTCTGAACAGGTAAGGG
Organism: Aquarana catesbeiana; assembly: GCF_042186555.1. Taxonomy (NCBI): domain Eukaryota; kingdom Metazoa; phylum Chordata; class Amphibia; order Anura; family Ranidae; genus Aquarana; species Aquarana catesbeiana. The sequence continues at coordinate 457,670,218 of NC_133325.1, forward strand.
AGACCTGGGTCATTTCCAGTGACCCTTTTGGGGGTAAGTGCTACAAATACAACAAAAAAACATACATATGAAAAGAAATGAAGAGTCAGTGAAGTTTCTTCCTCATGCAGTGCTATTTATAATTACAAGTTCATGATGGTTCTATATATTTCCTACATACCAGCTTATAGATTTTGATTTGACATTTACCAGGCAATCCAGAGCAAAAGAGAAAATGTATACTAATTTACCTTGAGTAGCATTTTCACAGAATTACATTATAGGATGGAAAAATTCCCCCCGGGGCTAACAAAAAAAAAAAACAGCTATAGAATGTAGCACGAGTTTAATGTAATTTGTTGAGTTGGCAGGAGATGATGTAGATACAGTATGTTAACTAAACATGTGCAAATGGTCTGTGCATTTCATATCTTTTGATCTAGGGTCCCACTGGGTTGCGCACTAACTATAACAGGAACATTGTGAAAGTTACAGAAATCTGGACTTGGTTGCGTGTTAAAGGATATGTTGTTTTATTGGTAACCCTAGCAGCAGAAATCTTATATAATAGCTTTAAGATTTAGCTTTGCTGAGTTATTCCTAACTTCATTAGCCTTATAACAAAGGCTTGTATTCTCTCTTGCATTAAACTATACTTCAGACTTAAACCAATCATTAAAACAGCAACTCTAGGTTAAAAAAAATAAATACAAATCTGTGAGAAAGAAAAAAATTTGATAGGACTTCAAACCATTCCCTATTCTATACAAAATGAAAAAAAACGTTTGGGCTATACATGCTGATTTTTAATTTAATCAAATGGCATATCATGAGATTTCTCAGAAGGACCGCAGCTTTTGGCCCCATGTACACTGCTGCTGCTAAACGGACGTTCAGAGGCAGTTGGACACTTTTTTCAATTGCCCGTGAACTCATTCAATGTTATATTATGTGTACATGTACACAGGTTCGTTTACTGTCGTTTTTAGGCAGTTGCATTTGTAGGCCTTTTTTTGAAGGCAAAAAAATTAGTTCAGATGCTGAAGTTTCCGACGTTTCAGACCCCAAACGCATCTAAACGCGGTAACCCGCATTTAGCTGCGTCTCGTTTATAGCCGTTTTCCGTTTTTGGCCATTGTAAAAGAAAAAAAATAAATTTTTTAGAAACGCTTCTAAAAGCAAACGCGGCAAAATGCCGCTAAACGCGGCATGTAAACATGGCAAAACAAACATTTTGAACGTGGCTATCTGTCATCCGCTAAAATCGTTCAGGAGAGGTTGTAAAAACGTCCTGTGTACATAAAGCCTTTTGTCTGATTCTTTGCTGTGCAACCTCCCTCTTGTGCTACAGCATGTGTGAATAAGGCATTAGCACTATCAGGTGGTGTTGGAATTGGTAAATCTTTTGCTTTTTTGCAGGTTCAAACTCAGGGCTGTTCAGATTATGAAGATATCAATGTCTATAGGAATTTAGCTGCAGATAAGGTCAGCAGCATAAGAGGAATTTTAGAGTAAAGTATACATTCACCTGTCATTCAACTGGTAGGCTGTGCCCCATTTGTCAATGAATGGATTGGATCTTCAAGGATGATTTATAGTTATATTCATATTATAATCTATGGCACTGACAAAAGATATATTATTTTATTTGTATAACAGGCTGTCAGCAATTTAAAGAATCCCTGGCACGTAGAAGTGTACAGCAATAAGTGTTGAAGTAAATTTTATGTCACATTTGAGAGGATACCAGAGAGTAACTTCAGCCAAAGGGCTCTACTCCTGCACAGACATCTGGGGTAAAAGTTTCATCAGACTGCTTTATAGATTCACCCTAGCTATTCTTTGTGATTGATAGGACAGCACAAGAGAGTGGACCTCACACCATGCACTCTCACCTGTAAAAAGGTCAATACACAGAGAACATGTGTGCAGATGTGGTACAGCAGGTGACAGGAATCCCTCTTGATTAGCGGTCATCAGACGATTAGCCTTGGTGAAGCTGGTTACTCCTTCAAACCTGAATTATTAGCACTTGCAGTCAGTAAAGGTAGGATATGGGCTTGCTTGTAACTGGCCAGCCATGCCATGCCAAGATGCCATGTCAGACATGTACATTCATGGAAGATCAACACTTTAGAAACAAGCCTACAGTTTATAGAAATAATAAAAAATGTGTAGCTAAACTGTTAGAAAAGCATTCCAAAAAGCACCTTTTCATGGCTGTCTGTTCATCATTCCGGGTTGTACATTGTCTTACCATGACCACCTTATTAATCTACTGTAAAAGAGGATGTAGGATGTGATGGAGCATACCTAAGGACCAGAGGAATGAAGGGTGCATTGGACATTGGACCATCAATATCACTGACGGAGGGTAGCGAATGCTAATTGTTGGAAGCCGCAAAGTCAATTAAAAGACATTATTTCGGTGATATTCATGATTTTTCATCAAGATATGTTAGTGAAAATAAAAGAGATGGCACACAGGTAAACTGGTTACAATGCTTTGTGTTTGCAGTGCATCAAGTAATAACTTTCTTTCTGTTTACTGTAAGCAGAATTACCTAAAATGATGTGGCTTTTTCAAAAGCCCTCCACAAATATCACCTTTTATACAGTATATGCAGCCATCCTCTACAAGGGTCCCGTGGAACCCTGGGGTTCCCCCAGGGATAGCTTTGAGTTCCTTTAGCTTTGGCTAACTGACCTCCCATCTGATGCCACCTGCATAGTTCCAAATTCAATGCAACTTCAATCTTCAATGCAAAATTCAGTGCAAATCATTGCAAAATTCAAGCTGCAAGATTGTAATTGTAACTGAGGCATTCTTTCTAACACTGATGTAAGGGGCATTTTCCCAATGACCCTTGATGGACCAATCTTACAGGAGTTTCCTGAGACCCGAAAACTATTTAAAGAATTCCTCTGGTGTAAAAAGTTTGAAAAAGTCTGGTATATCGTTTCAAAAGATTATCAAACAAATACTGAAGTGCCTTTCGGAGTGCTCTGTGTGCATTAAATAGTGTTCATAAAAAAGATTATAAGCCCAGACTTTAGAATGGCTTCTACAAGTGTTTTTCTCTACTAATAATAGTTCCTTTTTTAAACTCCTAGCCCTTCTTTACTCTACCCAAAACTATTAAAAACAGGCTTTAAAATACACTTTAAATACTGTACACAAGTGTGCCTTTTAGGGACAAAATTAGCAGTGTTCTCTTAAGCATATGGACTTAGCAAAATTAAAATGATTATAAACAAATATAGCCAGGGCTAGGCAGATGGGGTAGGTAAAAGTGAGAGACAGGCTATATTTAGAGAGTATGCTGTCCTACAAATGACTCATCTTCACATTTTCATAATTCTCATCTTGAAAATCAGTTACCAAACATACCTATCCTTTAACCAGATAATTTACAATGGTAGCATGGTAACATAGTAACATAGTTGGCAAGGTTGAATAAAGACAACAGTACATCCAGTTCAACCTGTGTAGGTGTGTGTGTAGAAAAATAATTTCCCATATCCCCTTAAATTGTTTACGTTAAGATGCACGTCCAAGAGTCTTTGAAAACCATCCATATTTCCTGCCGACACCAATTGTGGAAGAAAGTTTCACATCCTTGCCGCCCTGACAGTGAAAAACCCCCTACACATCTTAAGGTTAAACCGCTTCTCTTCCAGTCTCATCGTATGGCCCTGTGTCCTCTTACACTCCCTGAGACTGAAAAGTTTCATATTTATGCTGGGATCACCTGTCAGGTCACCTGAGGCCAGGTGACAGATGCACACCATTGGGGTCCGGAGTACACCGCTAAGGTAGTGGACCCTATGGCTGACTGCTGTGGATATAGCTATGGGTGGTTCAGGAAAGCAGGTCCTCTGGAGCATCAACACGGATGACACTGGGCGCTACAGCATGAGGTTCCCCAGGGTGCAGAGTCTAAGAGCCAGCAGGTGTTCACCAGGGCCCCTAATGGTGGGGATGGCCTTCGCTGCAACTGACTCTAGGTCGCGGCCCCCAGCTCATTCTCACGGTAGGCTACTGGAAGATTGAGAGGAAGCAGCAGACCGGAACAACAAGGGATAGTCAGGAGATGAGCCAAAAGGTCAGGGCAATGAGCAGACAGGGATAGTCAAAGAACACGCTAAAGGTCAGGGTATAAAGCAGACAGGGATAGTCAAGAACACTTCAAGGTTGGTAAACAGAATCAGATGTAGAGCACACGGCAATAAACACACAAGAAGCCAAACACACAATATTGCTTGGGCAAGGCAGGCTTGTAGAGCGCGGTGTTAAATAGTGTATCCTGTAGAGGCTAGGGTGGAGCCACGCAGAGGGAAGATTACTTAACCGTGCAGGTGTGAGAGTGCAGGCCCTAAGACTGATACACAGACCAGAGGTAAGCAGACAGACAGGGCATGAAAGTTTTAATGCAGATGACATCACAATTGAGATATTTGTACATCGCAATCATATCCCCTCTCGAGCGTCTCTTCTCCAGGGAGAATAAAATTAGGGCTTGTAGTTGTTCCTCATACGTGAGGTCCTCCAGTCCCAATAATAATTTAGTTGTCCTTCTCTAGAATCTCCAGCTCCAGCACATCCTTTCTGAGGATTGATGACCAGAACTGGATGGAATACTCCAGATGCTGCCGAACCAGAGTTTTATAAAGTGACAGAATAATCTTTTTATCCCTGGAGTAAATTCCCTTTTTTAATGCATGCTAATATTCTGCTGGCTTTGGAAGCCACAGCCTGACACTGCATGCTATTGCTCAGTCTGTTTTCTACTAGGAACCCTAGATCCTTCTCCATTCTGGAAGCCCCTAGAGATTCCCCCCCAAAGAGTAACTTGTGTTTATATTTTTACCACCCAAGGGCTTTACCTTACATTTACCAGTATTAAACTTCATTTGCCATTTAGTAGCCTACTCCATTAATTTATTCAGGTTCTCTTGTAAAGTTTCTATATTCTTCTGTGTTATTGCCCTGCATATTTTTTGTGTCATCAGCAAACACTGAAATCGAGCTATTTATCCCATCCTCTATATCATTTATAAATAAACAGAATCGGTCTCAGGACAGAGCCCTTTACTTAGCCACTAACCACTCTAGACCATTCAGAGTACTCACTATTTATCACAACTCTTTGGACATGCCCCCATAGCCAGTTTTCTATCCAGGTACATACCCTATGGTCCATGCCTATTTTAATGGTGCCATTAAATTACTTTCGATTTTTATGTATGTAAGGGAAATTTACCTTAGACCACACTCTGGATCAAGCAAACAAAAGGACAGATGTTTGCTCATTGGTTCTTATCTCTATGACCTGTGCAATAGGGCAGCATACATAGAGTTCAGCCTCATGGGCTCCTATCTGACTTGTCTGTCTAACAATTGTAAAACTTGCATTTATATACCTTTACAAGCCATCTCTCCTATATCTTTACTTAGCCATCTCTCCTAGATATGATTGGTTGCTAAGATCTACGTCAATGTAACTAACCATATATATGACACCTGTTCTACAACCAGACAAACTTATTCATTCCCAGAATTCCTATATGTTTATCAAAGTGATTTATAACTTGTTTTGTCCAATTAAAAACACCTGTGTGGAGACAATATGGCACCCAGCTGTGTTAAATAAAACCCTCCTCGTCCTGATAAGACTTCACCAACTTCAAGGATAACAGATTTACAACTTTGGGAGAATGAACTTTCAATAACCCCACCTTATGTGTTATTATTATTATACAGGATTTATATAGCGCCAACAGTTTATGCAGCGCTTTACAATATAAAAGGGAGACAATACAGTTAAAATACAATAAAATACAAGAGGATTAAGAGGGCCCTGCTCAGAAGAGCTTACAATCTAATAGGGTATATGTCACATATACACAAATATATATATATTTACACAAAGCCAACTACTTTTTTCAATATTGTCTAATTATTAATATATACATACACATCAGTGTTTTCTTATTCAATGTATTTTAACAGTTTTAATGAGGGCACAAGCAAACCTTTGTTTGACCCTGTCAAACTTAATTAATGTACTGTACATAACTTTCCCATATTACACATAATTATTTTTAAACCACCTGTATAAGATGTTCTATCTTATCAGGCTGTAGTTCAACTGCTGTCAAAAGTTTCTTTTCTAATTAGTGAACTAAAAATGAACTATCTTATCTCTGTGATTTATATGCATTTCAAGGACTCGAAACAACTCTGTAACTTGAAACTATTCTACTTCTAAGCAATCTTTTGCAAGCATGCATAAATGATTATAAAATAAGCATCTAATTTCTCTAACAATATAGATTAGAATTTTTGCATTCATATTGTTTGGATGATGTTGTATAACATATAGAATATAAGTACCATTTATTGTAAAGCTATTTTCCTACAATCTCTTCCAATCATTACAGCATTTTCTTCTATTTTATTAGAAGGTATTTTAATTTTGTGCCTTTTAAGTTATTTGTGCAGTCAGATTTTGCGTAAGCAGCTTTTAGTGTACCTCTAGTCAAAACTAGATGGGGACAGACAGAAATATAAAGTTAACAACCGTTCTAGTCTACTCCCACTCTACCAATAAAAAGTGATTTGTATTGCCATTGTGCCCCTATTAGATTTCCCTTTACTTCCTGCTCTATGACAACAGGAGAAGAAATGAGGTGCCACCTACCCAGTGATGCCACTAACAGCAAAAAAATTGGCATGGATTTTAACTATTTTTTCTCTGTCCAAAACACAATGAAAAGTTTTGGCTTGAGATTCACTTTGTGCGTATCTATATTCAGATTTTTTTTTAGTAAATTATATTTATGATGGCTATATTATATTTAAAACATAAGATCTGAGATTAGCAATAGTGATTGATGATCAAAAGAACTTTGCATAAAACAGTCCAATTTATGAGTGTAGAACTGTACAAAAATCTGAAGATGTTTAAGCTCACATAAGGGCAAACACATTCATAGAATTTGTAATTGTATGAAACAATAATTGGATAAGTTGTAATAATATTTTTAAACTGAAGCAGATTTTAAGGCTAACCACACAAAAGTCAGAAAAGTGGAACTTCACTTTCAATCAACATTTTTTTTACATTTCTTCAGTTACTTACTGGTTTCCAGGCCTAGGCAAATTATGTCATACATTCCAGGAGTCTTCAGGAGGGGGAGGAGGGTTTTCCTCAGCTAAGCACATTCTCCTGCCTGAGCTAAGGACAGATGGATTCTATGAACTAAATGCTACATGAATCATCTGCCCTTATTTAAAATGGCCACAGCCAAAAACAGCAGGAGGGTGTTTTTCAAAGTGATTTCTCAGCAAAATAAAGCATGGAGACGTGGATGGATGGTCAAGTTTGCTCTGAATAATAAAAATGAATTAAATAGCATTTTTTGTTTGTGGTGCTCAGATACAGTGTAGTTCCACTTTAAGGAACTCAGCATGAACAGCAAGGGACAGAGAAGATAGATGCTTTGTATGTCATACAGTCTCAGGGGCTGTGAAAGGACACAGGGCCACATAATGAGATTGGAGGAGAAGAGGTTTAACCTAAAGCTGCACACAGGGTTCTTCACTGTCAGAGCTATAAGGATGTGGAACTCTCTTCCACAATTGGTTGTGTCAGCGGGGAGTATTGATATTTTTAAAAGACTCCTGGAAGTGCATCTTAGTGAACACAACATACAGGGATATGGGAAATTATTATGGACACCTACACACATGCACCAACACAGGTTGAACTGGATGGACTATTGTCTTTATTCAACCTTACCTACTATGTAACTATATGTAATAGAACATTTTTGGGCACTGTGACTAATAGAGGGTTATAAAGCACAGTGGGGGTGAATTAACAAGGACTGGCACATGGTATCCTAAAATGTCTTCTTTTCTTTTACTTTCTGCTGCACCTTGCTGGCCATTCATACATGTCCTCCTCTCCTCACTGCAGTGCTGGTTTTCATTATCCATTTCTTCCTCACTACAGTATTTACACCACTGTGGTACTAGTGTATATTTTAGAACTGTTTATATGTTACAAATTTGGTGCAGGTGCTTCATTATTTTGGGGCCTGCAATCTGACATTTATAGAAATTGTCCCATGGCACTTTTAACGTGATTGGGTATGGCTGGTGCAACACTACATAGAACAGATGCATTTTCCTTTGTTAATTCCCATATTCCCATATATATATATATATATATATATATATATATATATATATATATATATATATATATATATATATATTACAGAGTAAAGAGGCACCATGTGACAGACAGAGAGGTATGATGCACTGTGTGTAATAGAGAGATGTATGAAGCAGTAACACAACAGAGAAACAAAGAAATGCATGTAATACAGATGTATGGGTTAGGGGACACTATATATAAAGCAAAAGTATGAAGCACTGTGTGAAGCAGAGATGCAGTAGAGATGGCATGTGGCACTTTGTGTGATAAGGAGTTATTAGGCACCATCTGTAAGATAGAGGTATTAAGCACTTTGTTTAATACAGAGGTATCACACTGTGTACAGTGGGTATAGAAAAGAATCACCTCCTTTTAAAATATTCACATTTTGTTGCTTTGCCTCCTGAAATGAAGACAGACACCGTTTTTGTTTTATCCAGCTGTATTTACTCAGTGCAACTTTTAACATCCAAGTGAAAGATATAACACCAACATGTCAGAGAAAAAAATTAAAAAAAAAATTGAAAAACAGAATCACTAAGTTGTTAAAAGGATCATCCCCCCTTATGTCAGTTTTTGTTGAACCATCTTTTGCTTTAATTACAGCCTTTAGTCTGTTGGGATATGTCTCTACTAACTTTGCACATCTAAACTTTGCAATATTTTTCCACTTTTCTTTGCAGAACTGCTCAAGTTCAGTTAAATTTGATGGTGACCATTTGTGGACTGCAGTCATTCCACAGATTTGCAATGGGGTTTAAGTCTGAGCTCTGACTAGGCCATACAAGGACATTAAACTTTTTCTTCTTCAATCACTGTGTGGTCCTACTTGCTGTGTGCTTTGGGTCATTGTTGGACGAGAAGGTCTGGCTTGCAGTCTCAGCTCTAATGCATCCCAAAGGTGTTCTATCGGGTTGAGGTCAGGACTCTGTGTGGGCCGGTCAAGTTCCTCCACCACAAATTTGCTCATCGATGGCTTTATGCACTGGTCCAAATCATTTGGTGGAGGAGGGATTATGGTGTGGGGGTGTTTTTTAGTTCCCTTAGTTCCAGTGAAGGGAACTCTTAAGATGTCAGCATTCCAAGACAATTTGGACAATTTTATGCTCCCAAATTTGTGTGAATAGTTTGGGGATGGCCACTTCCTGTTCCAACATGACTGCGCATCGGTGCACAAAGCAAGGTCTATAAAGACATGGATGATCGAGTCTGGGGTGGAGGAACTGGCCTGCACAGAGTCCTGACCTCAACCCAATAGAACACCTTTGGGATGAATTAGAGCGGAAACTGCGATCCAGGCCTTCTCGTCCACATCAGTGCCTGACCTCACAAATGCGCTTCTGGAAGAATGGTCAAACATTCCCATAGACACACTACTAAACCTTGTGGACAGACTTCCCAGAAGAGTTGAAGCTGTTATAGCTGCAAAGGGACTAAGACTGGGATGCCCATGAAGTTCATGTGTGTGTAGGCAGGTTTCCCAATATTTTTGGTAATACAGCGTATGTGTGCTGGGAGTCTGATCTCACGATTGCATAGATACTAAAGAATAAGCTGTGTTTTCTGCGGGGCAGATTTCACTTGTGACATGGATCATCACATTGGTAGTGCGGATACTACAGAGTGAACTGTGTGTGCTGAGGGAAGAGCTCACTATTCATTTTCATTTAGTGAGCTGTGTATGCAGTCTCCCCTTCAGCATTTCACTGTATGCAGAGGAAATTAGTGAGTCCTGGAAATGTTTGTACTATGGAGATCAACATACAGCATTGGAGACAGCATCAGAATTGATTTTCATCTAAAAAAGTAGTTGTAAAATAGAAGAAAGTGAATTCAAAATTATCTTCCACTCCTAGCCTACTGTCCTAGGCATTGTGCCAGATATGTATTATGGCACTCTCAGCACCGTCCAGTGTTTGTAGTCTGTGTACAGTTCCTAGGTGTATTATGAATGTCCTTAGATATCCCTTTGCTGTGGTTTGTATCCAAGCTTCCACTTAGATGTCCAGATTTTGTATCAGTACACAGTATTTTTCAGCTCTGATAACATGAACATTTTTAGAGTACCCTGGCCTTAAAACTGTAGAATAGATTTTAGTGAGCTATAGCATGCTATTACTTTCCCCTCATAGTACAATATATAATATAGGGGGCACATGAATAGCATTTGTTAGTAAAGTTTCTTATGTTACCTTTTAGGCTACAAGAGATTTTTTTTTTTTGTCTAATAAGAATGCATTTCAATGCCTTTCACAGCTGTAAAATCCTATATTCTGTTAAGATTTAACATCCATTTTTTTTCGTTTGCTAAGCTGTGACACACTGCACTTGGCTCATGATACTGAACATCTGGAAACCAAATGTTCCATTGGATAAAAAAGAGCAAGAACATAAAGTAAGTCCCACAGTCTGCGCCAGCAGCAAAGACAACATGATGCTGTTACTGCTTGGTGTTCTGCTGCAGCTGGTGGTGGCAACGTGGGCACAACATGATTATTATTACTCACATCATGACTACTCAGATGATGGTTGGGTTAATCTTTTCAGGCAAGGATTCAATTTCCAGTGCCCACACGGACAAGTTATGGTTGCAATAAGGAGCACATTTAGCAAAAAAGAAGGATCTGATAGACAATGGAACTATGGATGTATGCCAACACCTTTTGAGTTTGGGGAACCTACAGAATGCTGGTGGGAAGAAATCAACAGAGCTGGAATGGAATGGTAAGAAATCACAGAAATAGAGCTCTAAAATGATTTTGACAAAAGAAGAGGGTCCTGGATTTCAACAATTGCACTCTAATTGTTCTGCTTTACTATTTTAAAGTGATAGTCACACTACAGTCATGCTTGAGAGATGATCTGGGGTACATGGCTACATTAGTTAATATTGAAACAGAAACAAAGAAAAATATGGTGTTTCATCTGGTTTATCTTCGGGTAGGGTTTTATTAGCCAAAAGTGGGAGAAGATTTTAGATGTAAAAAGTACATTATATATAGTTATGTGTAGTAGTGGTTGAATACTTCCAAGGGTCTAGATATGTAAGAATTGCTTAGATGTATATTACAACAAAGCAATGATTAAACCCCCCTCCCAGCATCCAGTGCAATGGAACCTAATGTGTGGCTTGATGCCCATAAGAAGTTTCAGAACAAGGGGCTTTTTTGTGACATGTTGCAATAAAATGAAGGGGGGCTGCTTGATATGTCCATCTTTACATTGAAGTCTCCATCCACGTAGCTTATCAGACAGCCAGACTCTTAACGTGAAACATCAGTTACCAATTATTCAATACCTGCAAATGCAAAAGGTTCTTATCGTAACTGATCTGCCTGTGGCTTGTGCAGACGTATAAAGACAAAAATGGGTATGGGCAAGGTTGAGAATGTTTTTAGCCTAATTAGTTTCCAAGGGCATCAGCGTCCCACCTGAATATAAACAGTCACGGAATGCAAAATGTGCAAATTAGGAGTATTTGATGGAGTCTTGGGAATGTCTGACAAGTGTTTATAGCTAGGCCATTTTTTTCTAAGTACCCATTAAAAAATAAAACCTTGCAGTCTATCTTACTGAATAATTGTATTTCAATAAAACTAGTTCCCTGACTTAATGATCTATCCACGTTAATATTTTGCAAACTGAGATAGCATTCGAGCTTTGACCTGCTCAACACCTTCAGGTTTCATTTGCCAGGATTTAACACATGCATTCTGTTGCCTTGTCTTCCTTCTGGGTAAATGCCTGATATACTGCCTTCAGTGGTTACTTATGAGAGCCTTCACATATATTTGTCTACCATGTTTACTGGACTTCATTTTATAATTTGCACTATATGTAAAATCCTAACTGTTTTATAAAAGGAATGTATTTAAAAAAAATCCCTGATTTAAAGTAAACCTGTGTTAAAGCCAAAGCAATGGCTTTCTTTCCTGAAATATGGGCTCAAATTTTATTATGCTAAAGTGATATACCCTAAAGGGGGTAATTGTGCACTAATTGTCCACAATCCTCCTTGTATGAGATTACATAACCATAGATTCTGTCCAGCAGCCTATGGATGTAACACAGATATAATAAAAGGGTGACAACACAGTAAAATTTATAGCGCAAAAAAAAGAAAAAGAAGAAGAAATGAGGAAGACCTTTAATAAAATATGAAGACTAATGCTTTGAATTAAGAACTTCATTTATTTTTGCTAAGTGCTACATATTTAAAAGTCGGAAAATAATTTGCTTTAAAAATGATTGTGAATAATCCTTCTGTCCAATTTTAATGAACCCCTCAAGAACTCTATTGATCAAAAATGATGTAAGAAAGGCATGGTACAGTATATCCTAAACACACTTAACATACCTTTTACATTCTTTTTTATTCAGTATTTAAATAAACTCATACTTTCTATATGGGATATATACATTATCAGCAACATATACATATATATTATCAGCAATATAAGCACTTTAAAACATATAAAGATACTGAAGCGCTGATACGGATTAAACTCAAAATGTGAAAAAATGTGAAAAACTATTTATATATAAAAATGGGGAACAGCTGCAACTATTTAAACTGTGTTCTGACACCACAAATAATGATAGTATAACAAAAAGTAGTGCGCTAAACCTCACATACATAATTATTATTAAACTCCAGTGAATAAGTGAATATAATAGTGACCAATAATAAATATAAGAATATACGGAAAGTCCACATGCATAAAATTATATAGATCTCTTGAATGCTGACAAAACATGAATAGAAATCACTCCATTATCCGTGACAGTCTCTGCAGGATATATGTGCTGAAAATAATCACCACCACCTCAGTGTGCAATGCCTGCTCAACTCAAAGGAAGACCACCTTGGGTCTATTGGTACATTCAGTGACACTCCAAAAAGATCAGCCAGATCAGAAAAGGATTTCAAATATTGGTTCGAGGATTAACAGAACTTCTCCTCATAAAATTCATTTCTCCAGGTTCAATTTCTCAAAGCAAAATAAAAATCATCATCGCGCAAGATTAAATATATTCCTTGCTTTTTATTAATAAAAATTCCTTAATCGTATGCACTCATTCATTAGTGATAAAAACGCCTCAAACGATCAGTTTACAATGGGACAGCTCTCCTCCTCATTACACTTCCTCAACTACGAGACACCGGAAGTGTCGTCACCGGCTCCTCCCGATGTGTTGCGTCACAGGTCACGTGACTTTCTCAAGGGAAATTAAATTTTATTTTGCTAAAGTGATATACACTAAAGGGGGTAATTGCACACTAATTGTCCACAATCCTCCTTGTATGTGATTACATAACCATAGCTTCTGTCCAGCAGCCTATGGATATAACACCGATATAATAAAAGGGTAAAATTTATAGCACAAAAAAAAAAAAAATAATGAGGAAGTTTTTTATTCAGTATCTAAATAAACTCATGGTTTCTATATAGAATATATACATTATCAGCAACATATACATATATATTATTATCAGCAATATAAGCACTTTGCCATCATGGTGTTATTTAACAAAAGGGAAAACTATAGTTTTACTTAGAACAGCAATAGGCTAAATTGCTGACTAACGTCTTTAGGAAAAAAATTTAAGAGAATTGTAAGATAATTATATTTGTTGTATTTTTTAATCATTTGATCTTGGATTAGTTATTTTCTAACCATTGGGTTTTTCCATTACAATAGTAAAATACACAATATTGTCAAAAGTATTGGGACCCCTGCCTTTACACGCACATGAACTTTAATGGCATCCCAGTCTTAGTCCGTAGGGTTCAATATTGAGTTTGCCCACCCTTTGCAGCTATAACAGCTTCAACTCCTCTGGGAAGGCTGTCCACAAGGTTTAGGAGTGTCTATGGAAATTTTTGACCATTTTTCCAGAAGTGCAATTGTGAGGTCAGGCACTGATGTTGGACAAGAAGGCCTGGCTCACAGTCTCTGCTCTAATTCATCCCAAAGGTGTTCTATCAGGTTGAGGTCAGGACTCTGTGCAGGCCAGTTAAGTTCCTCCACACCAAACTCACCCATCCATGTCTTTATGGACCTTGCTTTGTGCGCTGGTGCGCAGTCATTTTGGAAAAGGAAGGGGCCACCCCCAAACTGTTCCCATAAAGTTGGGACCATGAAATTGTCCAAAATGTCTTGGTATGCTGACGCCTTAAGAGTTCCCTTCACTGGAACAAAGGGACCAAGCAAAAAAACCTGAATAACAATCCCACACCATAATCCCCCTTCACCAAATTATTAGGACCAGTGCACAAAGCAAGGTCTATAAAGACATGGATGAGTGAGTTTGGGGTGGCCTGACCTCAACCCGATAGAACACATTTGGGATGAATAAGAGCGGAGACTGCGAGCCAGGCCTTCTCATCCAAAATCAGTGCCTGACCTCACAAATGTGCTTCTGCAAGAATGGTCAAACATTCTCATAGACACAATCCCAAACCTTGTGGACAGCCTTTCCAGAAGAGTTGAAGCTGGTATTGCGGCAAAGGGTGGGCCAACCCAAAATTAAACCCTATGGACTAAGACTGGGGTACCATTAAAGTCCATGTGCTTGTAAAGGCAGGCATCCCTAAACTTTTGGCAATATAGTGTATATAATTTAACAAACAGAAATTAACCAATAAAAAAATGGTTATTATAATGTAGGGAAAATACAGGGGGATATCTGTCCAAGCTGAAATTTGATTGGCTGATCTAGGTAACTTTACATCTTTGTAGTTTGGTCCATGTAATTAAGCAAAATGCATGGCAGACAGGATAACATCAACCAAATTAAAGCAACCATCGCATTATGAGGGTTTTATTACTGGTGTAATACACAATGTAAATTATGAGGCCCAATAGCAAAATATTGGTGGGACCCTCTGGCTAACCATCTTTGTAGTAGTTGGCAAGTCAACTGTGACAATATGTGCCATTTAGTTATTATTTAATATAAAATCAAGGCCTACGCCTAAATCAAGGACAGGCAGCAGGAGCACTGTTATTATAGTCAGACTATTAGGGACCATTGCTTTGAATAAAAGTTATAGCTATAGTAGTAATACTAATAATAACTATATTGGTAATTTATATCATGAAAAAATTAGTAAACACACATAATGTACATGTAGCGCCCTCTTTAGCTAAGCAAATTTTATTTTTTACTTCTGCTGTAACTAGTGAAGCAGTAATTGTTTGGTCTGTTCCATTCAGGGTCTCATAGGCTGGGAGTTTGATTGTCTCCCCTGTCTCTAGAAGCATTTTCTAGAGTTTAGAAGGGGGGGGGGGGGGGGAGAGAATGCAAATGACCAGCCTGAATATTGAGCAGGGTCTAGAAAATCCCTGGGGGTGTGCCCAGTAGGTAGCTGGAATGCTTTTAAATAGTCTGGAGGCATGAGGTGATTGTCTTTTTCCTTCCTGAGGGAGCTGAGATGGGGTTGGTTGTCCCTGGTGCTCTTTGGACTGGATGTTGGGTTTCTTTGCAAGGGGCTGCACATATGGACTGATCTTGCTCCAGGATTTTGTGAGTAGAGCCTCCTGTCTGTGCATCACCATAAAGCTACTTCATAGTCCCCAGCCGTGTACCTGTGTAGCTGTACCTGTGCCAAAGCTACTTCATGGTTCTCAACCGTCAACATATCTAGCTGTACCTGTGCTAAAGCTGGTTCATGGTCCCCAGCTCTGAACATATCTAGGTATACCTGTTTTGAAAATTATCTTTTGGTTCCCAGCTCTGAGTGAAAGACTGTAAGACAAGTATAGGTGCAAAAAAAATGAAAACAAGTTGTCCCACAAAGTTATAAAGCATATGATATTGATTACATGGATATCAGGTAGAATAGGCTAAAATATATCCATAAGGTTTTTTAATAAAATGTCCAAGGACCACGAGGAAAGATATAAAATCCTAAACTCAGGGCTGCTGTCATTTGGGAACAGAAACCATGTTCCAGTATCACTGAAATACACAAGGGGAGAGGCGCTTCTGGGTGTAGATATAGAACAGGTGTATTAAACACTTAAAAATGGCAACTCACAAGCGTGTAGTAAGTCCCAGCAAGAGGGGGGGAGGTCATCAGTGGACGATCCTATCCTGGAGGGGGAGCGGTGTTCTCACTAGTTCACCGCTGGTGTAGAAAGCCAGCCGCGGTGGAGAGGAACTCAGAGCGAGGCCTGGACCGCTGATGGTACAGGAGGCGAGGATGAATGACGTCACTGGCATGCAACGCGTTTCCTGAGCATGAGCGCGGGTAACACGGCAGTCCGCGCTCCTTTGTCAAGCTGACTTGTGGAACTACAGGTGCAGCATTATAAAGTGTAATCAGGGGAGGGGCCAGTACAAACATTCATTGATAACACAAGGAAATACTTTAAAGATGTAAGAATGTCTCTATATCTAGAACATTCATTAATAAAACGACAATTAAATGGGATTATTAAACCAGATAAATAGCATGATAGGAAACATAATGTACACAAACATATGAAATTATAAACATTTAAAACCACATGATTATCAGGCAATACCATAATGGGACGAATCAATATTAATAAATCTATTATTTTAAGGCATTACATGTGTTGAACCATATTAGGCATAACAAATCAGGATATGAATATCAATGCTCAAAGGGGAGGAGGAAGGGGAGAAGGACATAGGGAGTGGGGGAGGGGAATTTACAAACAATAAATGCATAGCCACCATGACAGGAATCATACTCTGCATGATGTGCAATAATAAAAATGTAAAAAATATAGAAATATTACAATTATTAATTATAAAATAAATCAAATAATCATTTGGAACTTATATATGGAATACATGTATGTGTGTACATACACACATTCTCAAAAGCACACACACACACATGTATACATAAATGCAAGTCATGGGTTTCCTGAAGGTTGATCATATTACTATACCAGGAATGGTCACTGGTCAGGATCTTAAAGTGAACCTAAACATGTATTGTAAAAAATAGTTTTGGAAAAAAGGGGGGGGGGGGGGATTATTTTCCTAGGCTATACCGTAACCAATACTTACGAGTACCCGCCACCCCCAGAGAAAGACCATGAGTGAAAGACTGTGTTGTTGCACTCAAGCGTTTTGAAGTATTCCACACCACCCCAAATCCCTTTCTAAGTTTCTACAAATCTTGGCCCCCCAATATGTTTTTGAGCTACATTTCCCATGATGCTCAACTACACTGCAGAGTGCATGAGCTTCATGGGAATTGTAGTTCCAAAACATGTGGGGTGCCAAGGTTCACCATCACTGCCCTAAACTGTTTAATGAGCCGGAGTGAATAAACTGTTGCTATGTGCCTGGCTGCCTCTGTACTGTTTTATGAAGAACCTGTTAATATCTAATCGGCTATAAAACTACTATAAAAATGGAATTTAGTCTCAACCCCTGAAAATGTATTAATAGAAAAAACCTCTACTATATAGATAATCCAGAACCGCTTAAAGGGATTGTAAAGGTACATTTAAAAAAAACAAACAAACATGTCTATCCTTACCTACGGGAACCTCCTCTTATCGGGTCCCCCACCGATGTTCTGGCCCCTCCTCTCTGGCCAGTTCCCCCATGGGAAGCTGCTTCCATTGATACAGACAGCGGGACTCGGCCCCAACCGCCTCTCCCTCGTTACTGACTTTGATTGACAGCACTAAGAGCCAATAGCTCCCGAAGCCCCAGCAAAGCCAGCTAAACCTGGAAGTGAAGGAACAAAGATTATTCGTGCTCAATTGTTACTATTTGGTAACAGTATCCACCACTGCATTGAAGGTTTTACCCCATCCTGAGTACAGGGCATTTCTGGGGGATGTCTTTAGGCAAATTTCTTGTCTCACTGTGTGCAGCTTTGTACAGCACCCCCTGCCCCTCCATGAGTACATGAGGATTACACTCAATCTATGTTCTAAGATGTTATATTGATGTTCGTCATGTTATTATGCTTTATTAGTATTTCAAATGCGTTTCACAAATGCTGTAAGAATTGTAGGAACCTTGCCTTAAAATGTATTTCTACTTTTTGCAGCTGACTAGGCATAATGCCTACTTTACATTTGTTACATGTTCTCATTCACATAGCAGAAGTTAAAATAACATTTAAAAATTGCAGCTTACATTTTAAATGTTCTGGAAATTCCAGCACTTTAACCACTTCAGCTCCGGAAGATTTGGCTGCTCAATGACCAGGCCATTTTTTGCGATACTGCACTGCGTCGCTTTAACTGACAATTGCGCGGTTGTGCGACACTGTACCCAAACAAAATTGATGTCCTTTTTTTCCCACAAATAGAGCTTTCTTTTGGTGGTACTTGATCATCTCTGTGGTTTTTATTTTTTGCGCTATAAACAAAAAAAGAGCTATAATAAATATCCCCAATTTTTTTTAAAAAAAAAAAGCTAATTTTTTCCTCAGTTTAGGCCGATATGTATTCTTCTACATATTATTGGTAATAAAAATCGCAAAAAGCGTATATTGATTGGTTTGCGCAAAAGTTATAGCGTCTACAAAATAGGGGAAAAAATGTATGGCATTTTTATTATTTTTTTTTTTTTTTACTAGTAATGGAGGTGATCTGCGATTAATATTGGGACTGTGACATTATGGTAGAGAGATCGGACACTTTTGACACATTTTTGGGACCACTGACAATTATACAACGAACAGTGGTATAAAAATGCACTGATTACTGTGTAAATGTCATTGGCAGGGAAGGGGTTACCACTAGGGGGCGATCAAGGGGTTAACTGTGTTCCCTAGTGTGTGTTCTAACTGTAGGGGGATGGGACTGACTAGGGGAGAGTACAGATCCTTGTTCCTAGCTAGTAGGAACTCATGATCTGCCTCTCCTCACAGAACAGGGATTTGTGTGTTTACGCACACATGTCCCTGTTCTGGCTCTCGTGCCCGCGACCGCATCGCGGGCACGAGATCGGCATCGGCCACGCGCATCGGCACCCCTGCAGTTCAGCGTGCATGTGCGCGCCTGCTATTCCACTTAAAGGAGCCGACATACAGCTACTACGGTTCATGGGATCGTGCTGACCTGCCACAATATATTGATGGCGGCTGGTCGGCAAGTGGTTAAAATCTCTTTGTTTATCAGGAGACTGGATAGCTGAGTTTATTATAAATCACCCTGTCTGCCCTGTGCACACGGATCCTATTTATCAGTCGAAAAAAAGTTTTGAGCAATGTTTGTCCTATCAAAGGGTTAAAGGTTTAGAAGCTAGGCTTGTCACATTGCATTTCAATGAGGGGAAACGCAGCCTGCCCTTAGGACAGCCTCACTCTGTCATGTGTTCAAAAATCCTTGAGTCAACCACAAGGTCTTATCCTGAGAAACATCTAAAAAGGTAAGATTTTGTTTTTCATTTTTTGGTATGCTGTATGAATGGGAACACATAACAAACATAGTGTTTTTTTTAAATTTGGCTGCAAAAGTGGAAATACAAGTTGGGCTGGATTGTCCCTAGGCTTTAGCCAACCTGAGCATGTTTATGTTATTATGGTTTGTTAGACTTCTCCTAAACCCAAAAACATTGTATACTTGTGCCTGCCACTGACAAGTGTTCTCCAGTGGATATTATGGGAAGATGCAGTTTATTGGATTATGAATGGTCAATCAATGTGGGCTTTATGCCAGTGATGTGGGACAAGGGAAGAGAATAAAAGACCATCTAAAAGAGTCCTTGCCTCCCAGGCTTTGTCTGGTAAGGATGTGTCTCTAGTCCTTCCCTACAAGGCTGCTGCCTGGAGGGATTTAGCTCCAGAGAGGTTCAGTCTTTAAATTTCTGGCTCTTTGCCTGGAGGATGAAGCCCGTGCCAAAAAATAGTTGTTTCCTAGCTGCCAGTCTGGGTCTAGAGTGTCCTAAACTGGCCTGTGGTAGATGTCTGTTGAGTCCTAAGCTGGTCTGTGGCAGAATCCAAGGATACCTAAAGCAGTACTATAGGCAAAAAAAATGGCATATATGATCCAGTCTGTGACTAAAATTAACAAAGTAGTTTTTTTCCCCACATCCCCCTGTAACTTCAGTTTGTACCTGTTGATCCTGCTGTTATTTTTCAACTTTCTTTCAGGCCTTTAAACTTTCTGGTCAACCTTTATTCATTTAGTGAAAACCTTTACCATAAAAGAACAAAAAAACTGTTTCTATAACTTCTTCAAAATTGTTAGCTGGAGTTAGGCCTTCATTTGTTAGTCACTTATGTTCCATCTAAATGCCCTAGTCTAATAACACCCTATCCAGACAGTGCTGCTGTCCAAGGGTGTCACCGTTTCTCTTCCATAGACAGAGGAGCCACGCTAACATGGAAGTGTGCCATTGGCTGGGTCACCAAGTAAAAATGCAAAACAGAAAATGAATGAAGCAATGACATGTAAGGATTGGTAAGCTGCAATATATCAAATGTTTGTTTTTGGGTTTAGATATTCTTTAAAGGCAGCCTCCATCTGGGCCTACAGAGTTCTACATTAGGCTGTGCCAACAGAATAAATTTACTGAAAGATAGTAGCATGTTGGGCCTAAAGAGTTCACTGGGAAGTCTTCTGAGCATTGTGCTGCTGTTTTTAGGTATCCTGTACCCCAACCCCCTCTCTGAGCCATTGAGCCAATAAATGGTAAAGAAAAGGACTGAAGGATCAGAAGTCTCTCTGTCACTGTCAGTGGGTTGATGAGTTCTTTAGGTGCAGTTACAAGGCAGGCCACCAGTAGGAAGACTGGAGAGCCCGAAAATCCATCAACTCCTGAATAATTGCTACAGAAGAATTACAGGAATATAATAATTTGCAATACAGCAAGGAAATGCTACTAAAAAATTGTCACCTTTCTGCAATCGCCATAGCTTTCAGACATTTGTTTTCCTTTCCTTTCATGTGAATTATAGATGTCCATGTAAAGCTTTGCTATTTGAGTTTACATTTCTAAACCTTTTTTTAGGTACACTAATTTACTAGGTATATGTTTTACTGAGCGTTTGCATTAGGCTGTGTACATTATTAAACGGTTTCATTTTCCACTATTCTTAGCTGCTTGCACTCCATATTTATAGAAAATAATTATTTTTGTGTCTATAATAGGTTGATACTGTTACATATTGCTTCCGACTAGCTGCTTTGTATTCTAGACTGGTAGGGAGTAAAAAAAAAATAAGATTGAAAGGTTGTGATGAGATCCGCAATGACTCAGAGGAGAAGGAACATTGTCAGGCATATCAGATATATTCAATCCTCAACACTGCAAGCCTCACTATCAGTGTTAAAGTGTATGTAAACCCTAGCAATGAACATCCTAAATTTTCTTGCTTTTGCTTTTTTAAAGCGGAAGTTTAATTTGCTTTTATTTTTCCTTTTTCAACAGGCTAATAAAAAACGTATTTTCACTTTTATTACATACTTTATTTTAAACCCAGTGACATCATCATTGAGTCTCTGTGCTTCCCTACATAATGTAGGCAGATCGTGACTGGTTGGAGGGGTAGGCAGGGTGTTAAACATAGCTTCCTGAAAACATACCAGAATTCTGCTTCAGTACTCCCCTTAAGAGCCCACAGCTCTGATTTAAAGCAGACCTTCACCCTCTTTCACTCCACCCTCCCTCCTTCCATCCCCTCTATATATCGTCCTGTTTTTTTTGTTTCCCTTTTTTAGGAAAAATATCCGGCCCCGCTTCCCCATGCACATTTGTCACCTTAATCAAATGACATGCACATTGCCCCCTGTGCCTCCTGGGATAGCCACATCACATATCCCAGGAGACATAGCCTTCCATTCAGTAAAGCAGAAGGTTGTGGGCCTACTGGCACACCATCGCTGAATCAGGGAGAGCTGGTGGGCCTCTCAATGACGTCAGAAAGAGTATGGCAGCATGAGAAAGAGCATGAGAGGATCTCAGCATGAAATTGCTGGATCCGCTGGATGGGTGAGTATCTGAAATGTGCAGATACCACCTTAAGGTAAGTAGGGGTGGAAAAAATGGGGCGGGGGGTGGGTGCAGATGCGCTTTAAGCACTGGGCTGGCTCCTGGGAGGATTTATGCCAATGTTAAAGTATATGAATAGGTGGGTGTAATTTTGGAGGATTGGGCGTTCCTTGGCAGACTGCATTTGCATGACCACTCAAGGTAACGCCCACATATCATGTTGTGCCTCCATGATTGAAAGCTGAAATCCAATGAATGAAGGGATGGGACAAAGATAGTCAAGCTGGGCAGGACAGAGGTATATGATGATGCTGAAAGTCCTCCAGTCACTAAACAAGACAGGCTCTTACTTTCTGTATCTCCTGATGCACACTGTAAGAAGCTCACGGTGTGTAATAAAATCACACTAAGCATTTTCCGTACAGGAGAGGAGCCTGTACAACTGAGCAAGATGGAACATAAAGCCGCAGTTCAGTTTTAAAGCTGAAGTTTAGGCGTGGCTTTTTTTAGTTACATCCAGCTTGGACTGATGTAAGTATGCATGTGCCATACCTGGGTAATCCCTGTGGAAGTAGTCAGTGTTAGCAGTTCAGTTTTAATGTGTTAGTAAAGTCCATCTCATCTGCTAGTGCATATAACACAACCCTCCCCCATATTGGCAATGCTGCTGTCCAAAGGTGTCTCTATTGCTCTTACATCCAGAGTGAAGACACACTAATGCCCCGTACACACGGTCGGACTTTGTTCGGACATTCCGACAATGAAATCCTAGGATTTTTTTCGACGGATGTTGGCTCAAACTTGTCTTGCATACACACGGTCACACAAAGTTGTTGGAAAATCCGATCGTTCTAAACGCGGTGACGTAAAACACGTACGTCAGGACTATAAACGGGGCAGTAGCCAATAGCTTTAATCTCTTTATTTATTCTGAGCATGCGTGGCACTTTGTCCGTCGGATTTGTGTACACACGATCGGAATTTCCGACAACGGATTTTGTTGTCGGAAAATTTTATATCCTGCTCTCAAACTTTGTGTGTCGGAAAATCCGATGGAAAATGTGTGATGGAGCCTACACACGGTCAGAATTTCCGACAACAAGGTCCTATCACACATTTTCCATCGGAAAATCCGACCGTGTGTACTGGGCATTAGACAGAAACTGTGTAACTGGCCATATCGCCAAAGGAAGATAAAGGGGGGGGGGGGTATAATAATGCAGCCAGCACATTTAGGAATGGCAAGCTGCAATATGTCATTTTTTTTGTTTTGGGGTTTAATAACATGTTACGTAGGATACTCACCTTTAGCTATAAATTTTCTGTATAATCAATATAAAGCATCAAAAGGGGCCCCAAACATGTATTCTGCACAATGACCTTGAGTGCTGTTTCCAAATAATTAAATATACTTTTACTATTTATTTAAATAATATGGAAGTATTGTAATTGTGCACATACTTCTTGCACAGCGTCTCCTTTGACAAATATTATGTTCGCTCTCCATAGAAAAGCTTAAACAGTTACATTATATTGCCCATTAGGATTATATTTATGTGTAATATAAGTGTTTACATATTCAATTTTTAATGTACTATCAACATATTACAATTTTAAATGGAAATGGTATGTTGAGTGTTTGCTTCAGTGGACTGGAATTTCACCACAGGACTGGTTCTCATACACAGAAACAATGTCTCTCTGTCATTTATGTAATCTTGCCAACTGTCTTTGATCACAGAGCTTGCAAGGAGAGTCTGAAATAATTTCCAGGAGTGAAAGCTAGACTAATTCATTTAGTGTGATTATATTGCCAAGAGATGTCAGGAACCAACTGGAAACGTTCTTTGTGTACAAGAGTGGGATAAACAGTGAGGAGACATGGCTGTGCATGGAGGGATACTTTCTGAAAGGAAAGAAATATAGTTCTGCTACAGAAAAAAGGAATATGGTTGTATTTGCAGGATAATGGATGACTGCACAGCTGTATATCACCTAAACAGAAGTGTCTGTGTAATTAATAGCAGCTAATCCATTCCTTGTTTTCTTTTCCTCTCCACAAAAATGGCAGCTAGGACCTTATTTGTTGTTATAGCCAACACAGACATTACCTCTTATGCAGTATACATACAGTAAACCATTTTTGTTAAAGGGGCCTTTTTGTTGTTGCCACAAAAGTGCATTGATCCTGAAGCATAATTAAACCCAGGAGAAAAAAAAATATATATATTACAGCTTACCAGGCCTTAGATGTGATGGTTGCCTTAGTTTTCTTTTTGCAAGGTAAGAACATTTTCAAAAGGGACAGAAAATACCTGTTGATCTTGCTCTTCTTTTGAGTTTACCTGGAAGCATAAAACAATGTTATCTTATTTGTGTAAACTACTAATCCTGTCACCTAAGGTAGTGGAGATAAACACAGTCCAACATGTTTGAAGTCCAGCCTGGGTTTTGGCAGGTGGAACTTGTGATCCCCTTTAATTCTTAGGACACTCCTTTATTGTGTCACTTCCCCTGAGTTGACCTGGAAGCATAAAACAATGTTATCCTATGCATGTAAACTACTAATCCCATTACCTACCACGTAGTGGAGATGAACAAAGTCCAACATGTTTGAAGTCCAGCTTAGGTGTTGGCAGGTGGAACTTGTGATCCCTTTAAAGGGTAAGTTCACCTTTACAGAAAATCTGTAAGGTGAACTTACACCGGACCCATCCCCATCCGGCTACTGCTGAACCCTAGTCCGCCAATCACTCACTAGGAGACAGCGGGTCGCCGCTTCACTGGTCTGGGGATTTTAAATCCCTGCAACTTAATCTCCTAAATGTACCTCGTAAAGGTACGTATAGGAGGCATTCTAATTGGCATGACCAATCAGAACCTGCTTAGCCCGTCCTGTCAGCGGGGGAGAAGAAGAGAGAAAGCCGCGGGATTTAAAATCCTCGGACTGGTGAAGCAGCAACCTCAGGTACATCCCCCAGGGAGGATGGGGAGGGGGTCCAGTGTAAGTTCACCTTACAGATTTTCTGTAAAGGTGAACTTACCCTTTAAGGGGATCACAAGTTCCACCTGCCAACACTCAAGCTGGACTTACACTTTAAATTCTTAGGCCACCCTTATATTGCGTCATTTCCTCTAAGTTGACCTGGAAGCATTAAACAATGTTATCTTGTTTGTGCAAACTACTAATCCCATCACCTAACACATAGGGGAGATCAACAAAGTCCAGAATGTTTTAAGTCCAGCCTGAGTGTTGGCAGATGGAACTTGTAAACCTCTTTAATTCTTAGGATGTTCCCTTGCTGTGTCACTTTCTGCAAATATTAAATTATGTTATTTTGTTCATGTAAACTATTAATCCCATCATTTAAGAAATAGTGGAGGTTAACAAACTCCAACACGTTTGAAGTCCAGCCTAGATGTTGTCAGGTGGAACTTGTGATCCCTTTAATTCTTAAGGACACTCTTTCTGTGTCATGTCCTCTGAGTTGACCTGGAAGCATAAAGAGATGTTATCTTATGTGCATAAACTATTAATCCCATCAACAAATACGTAGTGGAGATGAACAAAGTCCAACATGTTTGAAATCTAGCATGGGAGTTGGCAGGTAGAACTTGTGCTCCCCTTTAATTCTTAGGACACTCCCTTATTGTGTCACTTCCTCTGGGAAGGCTCCTCCTGTTACCTATAAAAGGTTTGGGAGAAGTCTCCACAGTGTCTTTGAGAACTTTGAGACTTTTTTTTTCCCACAGACCACTGCCGCTAGTCTATTTCATTCCCCCTACTGACCAGCAATGTATAGGCCCCAACGTCAAATTCCCATGACTGCTTCACGCTGTACTGTACCTTACATAGTCCTGAAACTGTACCTGCAAACTATACACTGTTATATGTTAAATATGCTACACCAATGCTTTATACCCCACATTGTAAATACGCCTGACCCCTGTACTCTATACACCATGTTGTAAATACTCCCCACCCTTGTACTCAATACATGTTCTACATACTCCTGGCCCCTGCATTCTATAAGCCATGTGGTAAATATTCCTGACCCCTGCACTCTATACACCATGTTATACATACTGCTGGCCTCTGCACTCTGTACGCTAAGTTGTACTAAATACTGACCCCTGCTCTTTATACGCTAAGTTGTACATAATCTTGACGCCTGTACTCTACAGTATATCCCATGTTGTACACAGTCTTAACTCCAGCACTGTGACGTTTATGTTGTACATACCATACTCTATACACTTTGCTGTACATACATTTGCCTCTTACACACAATCATAATAAATTATTACTAATCACTATAGTAAAATGACAGCCGGGTGTGAGCTTTTCTATACCAGGTGTCCACTGGACACAGCGGAACTAAGGGATCAGCACTCAGGCGCTGTGATTGTCCCGGATATCATGTGATCACTGTGACAAATTACAGCGATCACATGCTCACAATGTAAATAATTGTCATGAATGGCAGCCATTTAAGATTCATTATTTACTATTGTGATACTGTGATTGGTCACAGTAATCACATGGTGTACAAGGCCAATCACAGTGTAAAAAAAAGAAAAAAAAAAATACCCATAACCTTCTGTTCCACTATGGTGAAACTGCACTACTCTGGTGGCAGTATGTAAAAAAAAAAAAAAAATGTAAAAAAATAATAAAAATTGTTAGAAAATAAAAATTATATATAAAGTATCTCACAAAAGTGAATACACCCCTCACATTTTTGTAAATATTTTATTATATATTTTCATGTGACAACACTGAAGAAATGACACTTTGCTACAATGTAAAGTAGTGAGTGTACAGCTTGTATAACCGTGTAAATTTGCTGTGCCCTCAAAATAACTCAACACACAGCCATTAATGTCTAAACCGCTGGCAACAAAAGTGAGTACACCCCTAAGGGCCCTTTCACACTGGGGCGGTTTGCAGGCGCTATTGCGCTAATAAGAGCTCCTGAAAACCGACCCGAAAGTGCCGCTGCTTTGTCTCCAGTGTGAAAGCCCCGAGGGCTTTCACACTGGAGCGGTGTGCTAGCAGGACGGGAAAAAAAATCCTACTAGCAGCATCTTCGGAGTGGTGAAGGAGCGGAGTGTATACCGCTCCTTCACCGCTCCTGCCCATTGAAATCAGTGGGACAGTGCGGCTATACCGCCGGCAAAGCGCCTCTGCAGAGGCGCTTTGTGGTGGTTTTTAACCCTTTCTCGACGGTAAAGCGCCGCTTACAATGGCGGCGATTTACCGCCGACGCCGCCCCAGTGTGAAAGGGCCCTTAGTGAAAATGTCCAAATTGGGCCCAAAGTGTCAATATACTGTGTGGCTACCATTATTTTCCAGCACTGCCTTAACCCTTTTGGTTGGGCATGGAGTTCACCAGAGCTTCACAGGTTACCACTGGAGTCCTCTTCCACTCCTCCATGATGACATCACGGAGCTGGTGGATGTTATCATCAGTTATTGTTCAGTTTGAGGATGCCCCACAGATGCTCAATAGGGTTCAGGTCTGGAGACATGCTTGACCAGTCCATCACCTTACACTTAGCTTCTTTAGCAAAGCAGTGGTCGTCCTGGAGGTGTGTTTGGGGTCGTTATCATGTTGGAATACTGCCCTGCAACCCAGTCTCTGAAGGGAGGGGATCGTGCTCTGTTTCAATATGTCACAGTACATGTTCATTGTTCCCTCAATGAACTGTAGCTCCCCAGCCACCACCATGCTTGACTGTAGGCAAGACACACTTGTCTGTGTACTCCTCACCTGGTTGCCGCTACACACGCTTGACACCATCTGAACCAAATAAGTTTATCTTGGTCTCATCAGACCACAGGACATGGTTCCACTAATCCATGTCCTTAGTGTACTTGTCTTCAGCAAACTGTTTGCACTCTTTCTCGTGCATCATCTTTAGAAGAGGCTTCCTTCTGGGATGACAGCCATGCTGACCAATTTGATGCAGTATGCAGTGTATAGTCTGAGCACTGACAGGCTGACCCCCCCCCACCCCTTCAACCTCTGCAGCAATGCTGGCAGCACTCGTATGTCTATTTCCCAAAGACAACCTCTGGATATGATGCTGAGCACGTGCACTCAACTTATTTGGTTGACCATGGCGAGGCCTGTTTTGAGTGGAACCTGTGCTGCAGCTCAATTTCAGGGTCTTGGCCATCTTCTTATAGCTTAGGCCATCTTTATGTAGAGCAACAATTCTTTTTTTCAGATCCTCAGAGAGTTCTTTGCCATGAGGTACCATGTTGAACTTCCAGGACCAGTATGAGAGAGTGAGAGCGATAACACCAAATTTAACACACCTGCTCCCCATTCACACCTGAAACCTTGTAACACTAATGAGTCACATGACACAGGGGAGGGAAAATGGCTAATTGGTCCCAATTTGGACATTTTCTCTTAGTGGTGTACTCACTTTTGTTGCCAGCGGTTTAGACATTAATAGGTGTGTGTTGAGTTATTTTGAGGGGACAGCTAATTTACACAAGCTGTAAACGCACTACGTTACATTGTAGCAAAGTGTAATTTCTTCAGTGTTGTTACATGAAAAGATATATTAAATTATTTACAAAAATGTGAGGGGTGTACTCACTTATGTGAGATACTGTATATTATATATATATATATATATATATATATATATATATATATATACACACATATACACATATACATACACACATATACACACACTATATTACCAAAAGTATTGGGACTCCTGCCTTTACACGCATGTGAACTTTAATGGCATCCCCGTCTTAGTCCATAGGGTTCAATATTGACTTGGCCCACCCTTTGCAGCTATAACAGCTTCAACTCTTGTGGGAAGGCTGTCCACAAGGTTTAGGAGTGTGTCTATGGGAATGTTTGGCCATTCTTTCAGAACCGCATTTGTGAGGTCAGGCACTGGTGTGGACAAGAAGGCCTGGCTCACAGTCTCTGCTCTAATTCATCCCAAAGGTGTACTATTGGGTTAAGGTCAGGACTCTGTGCAGCCAGTTAAGTTCCACATTGGCCTAAATTGATGAAGAAATTAGAATTTTTTACATTATTTTATTGGGTATGTTTTATAGCAGAGAGTAAAAAAAATATATTTTTTCAAAATTGTCGTTCTTTTTTTGTTTATAGCGCAAAAAAAAAAAAAAACGCAGAGGCCATCAAATACCACCAAAAGAAAGCTCTATTTGTGGAAAAAAAAAGGCAAACATTTTATTTGGGTACAGCGTCGCACATGTGCACGATTGTCATTTAAAATAACGCAGTGCCATATCGCAAAAAATGGCCTGGTCATGAAGGGAGGTAAACCTTCCGGAGCTGACGTGGTTAAAGCATGTGAGATCTCCCCTTAAAAAAAAAATTTTGAGGCACCCCCATCCCCACATATACGCAGGTACGAACATAAACGCATGAGTCAGGGTGCATACACATGAAAATGTCGATTGCGATACACATATCTTCACGAATTCTGGATTGAGAGCAATATTTCAAACACCTGACCTCCTCCATAACACTAAACTGATGACCTATAGGGGGGTTTCAAAGCGTTGCCTATGGAAAATATAGGGAATTAAGTTTGTTGTAATTTTAGGGGTGCACGCAAATTTTGACATGTTGGGCATCTATTTACTCGGTGCAACCTCATTTTTTATATTTTACCAAAAAATTGGGTAAAATATTGCGTTTTTGTGCCCTAAAACTAAGTTTAGTGTATTTTTTTACTGACATTTTGTGTTTCCTAGACCTTTGCTGTAATATCGTGTAACATCAAATTTGAACTACGACTATTTTATTCTCTAGGGTATCTGCTTTCAGAAAATATATAATGTTTTTGGGGGTTTTATGGAATCTTCAGCAAAAACAGTTCTGGCAGCGAAAGGGTTAATAGCACTTTACTGCTATATTAATAAATGCAGAGCTACATTCATTTGAGTCTTTTATATCGTCCTGAAGTTCAGTGTAAGTAACCCTCCATTTTTAATAACAATATAGCAGTGCAATTTGTGAGAACAGGCGAGACATTTGAAGATGGAGTGTGATAAAGAGAAAAGATAATTACAAAGAATATGGATCCTTCCTGCATGGTAATAATAACTCTATTAAGAGCACAGTTTTTTGTTCTTTTTTTTTGTTTGCTAATTTGATGAAAGCCTCTTTTGTGATTTAGTAAAGTGGAATAATGGGTTGTATTAAAAAAGGTAGGTAAAAAAAGCAAAGTAAATGTCCAACCCGCATTATCAAGCTGTACTTACATGCAATAAGTACAGACACTTGGTATCAAGGTGACCTTCCATAGGAGGAAAGAACCGGATATTCCACTTTAGCAACTTCACTCCCATATAAACACAGGTATAAGGTGAGAAGTACATACTTTACAGGTACATCAATATTTTATTTGTATAAAAGAAAACATTGGTAAAGTATGGTTTTCCTTCTGCACGAGTGCCAGATTAATTCAGAACAGTAATTTCATAATAAATGAATGGACAACTTCCTGGGAATTGTGATCTTTCCATGCATCAGAGCAGTTACTAATTAAGCAATTAAATAGTTTTAACTTGCTTCCTTTGAATGGAACTTTGACCGTTTATGAAATGTAATCTGATTAAAGTGACATTTAATCCATTACTGCCATCTAGTGGAATCTTAAGTATTACCAATTGCCAGCCTAATTAAAAGGGTTTGTAATAGTTTTCTGTTTTAAAAGCTTATTGGAGGGTCAAATTTCTCCCCTAACTCCTAAAGCGTAAGTGACTGGTCAGACGTTTGCATAATATGAATGTGCAATATTTATTATTTACCACAGTAAAATAAATATTTTTCAAAATGTAATTTAGTCATGACTGTAACAAATAAAAGAAAATTTAAAAAATGAACAAAACCACTATGCAATCTATTTAAGTGTGATCTGTTGGTTTTCAATTGTTATATCAATCAAATAAAGAGCCAGCAAATATATGTATGACCAATGAAAGAAAATACTCTCCGATACCATCATACCATCATAATCTTCCGGTGCTGTAGGGGTTATTAGAGCTGATGGACCTGCCATATGCACTCATCAAGAGTGCCGACTATGCTTGTCCTTTCCATCCACCTTCTTCTTTCACAGAAGCTATACTATAACTGGTGGGCCAATGGATGAAAGGTCTGTCACCTCTATTCATGGATACTTTTTCATTTATAGAAGCTATAATACAGTTTCTATGAATGGAGGAGGTAGTCAGGCACTGAAGACCTGGGTCATAGCATAGTCATTCCTAGAGTACACTCTAGCAGTAAAGTACACTGGTTGCAGGAAAGTTATTGCAACACTACCCATTACTGCAGTTAATGTTATCTATGCCTTTACTTTATGCTAATTAGTAGGTTATTAGGTATATATCAATTCAACTATATTGGGTTTCACACCAAACTGCTACAAGTTCGTGATCATACTGTCTAGTGAATTGTGGTTGATTGTTAGTGAAATTTGGCATTTATGAATATATTACCATTTACTTTAACTCATAATAATATCCCAAGTTCTGTTTTCACTAATCAGTTTGGTATCTTCTTCCTGATATTGAGTTATAGTTGTGTGCAGAGTATCTATCTTTGTACTCTCAACAGCATTGCAATCTCTGTCTGCTTAACCTAGATGTGTCAGAGCTGAGGTTATCTAAAAAGTTGAGGTAAAAGAAAGGAACAGAGACCCCAAACTATCAGCGGCCCCTTAAAGTGTTTGTTAACCCCCCCAAAAAATACAGTTTCCGGTCCTTTAAAGCAGATTACACAGTACAGTGCCTTTGCTGTGTAATCTGCCCCCCTCTAAACTGTAAAAAAAAAGCCCTGAATCTGCCACTTCCTGTATGCCCTCTCTATTCTGACCATGAAACTCAGGGCTACTCAGCCCTGATCACCGTGGTCAAAGTGCGTCCCTCCATCATACACTGCCCTGCTCACCCCCTCCTTCCTGCCTGTCAGCGACCTCTCTGTTCCCACTCCGCCCCCCGCCGCTATTATTGAAAATACAAAACCTAAAATTGTCACTGCCAGCCTCTCTATTAGAGGCTGGCACACAACACTGTGTAAATCCTTTCTAAAAATGAGCATTCTACATATTTCCGGCTGTCTTCAAGCTGGTCGCATGGCTTGTGGCCACTTTACAGCTCTGAGACATTGCTTCTGCGGGAGGAGACGAGCGGCCACGTGATCTCCCCGCTGACGTCAGAGGGAGATCACGGTTCCTCCTGCAGTAGCCGGAGCTGAAAAGCGCCCGCGAGTCACGTGACTGGCCTGAAGACAGCTTTAAATAGCTATTTACACTGCTCATTTTTAGAAAGGATTTACACAGTGTTGTGTGCCAGCCTCTAATAGAGCGGCTGGCAGTTTTTTAAAGAAAGGCTTAACAAATATTTTAAGAAAGAACTGTTTTCCCAGAGCTCCACTTTAGCTATACTATACTAGTAACTCCAAAAGAGCAACCCATAATATTTTACCCTAATATGTAGCCTTACAATTATGCTCTTTAATATTTCCATAACAAACCTTTTAATAGATGTGTGTACTCATAAGGCACCCCTTTAATCCTACCCCTTACCTGAATCCTTACCTCTAACTTGAATATTGGGTATTTCTGTGCTGGGATCATTACTGAAAGCACCCACTATCTGTCTTCCATAAAATTGAAATACTGAACAGCTGGTTTGGAATTTGGGAATTGTGAAATGTTAGGGATAACGTTATAACATTCATACTATGTGACAGAAAAAAAAAGGAAAAAATTACTATTTATTATCCTGTTATTTTTCATTTTCAGGTATCAGACCTGTTCTAATAATGGCTTGGTGGCAGGAATTCAGAGTCAGTACTTTGATTCAGTACTGGACAGGGAATGGCAATTTTACTGCTGCCGTTACAGTAAAAGATGCTCGTATGCCTGCTGGTAAGTACAAATAAATTTAGAAATATTTTTCACAAACATTTAATACACTGTAGACTTGCTGAGAGCAGTGAAAGGTTCAGATTTTTAGGTCACTGAGATCTGTTTATTGAGAACAAAGATGGCACACAAAATGCATCTACACATTTGTGAGTTTTTAGAGGCACTAAAAGTAAAGATATAAGAGAGTGCTTAGAGGAAGAAGCAGCTTGCACAAAAATGGCGACACATCAACCTTATATCAAAATAAAACAAAAACAATGTGCAGCGTTCCAATATAAAGTGCAACAGATTAACATATGAATACAATAAAAATTAAACTATTAATAATAAAGCACATGAATTACTGAAACACTAAATTACATCAACCAATATGGTGTGCTACAATATACATAGACCATCTAATGTGCAAACAAAGTGATCTTTAAAGTGCTAGTGCTCTATAATTGTCCATTGATTCATAAAGTCCCCAAATCCACATAAGAGGATCCTTGAAAAATGTCCCCCAGTGTGAAAAATGCCTCCACTCTGTCACCAGAAGTGCAGTGTTCCTCCACCTATATGCACTCACCGGAAAGGTATTAAACATTAGCATGCAATCACAGCCTTTCCTGCGAGCACATGGAATCCACCTAAAAAATCCCACTTCAGATCACCAGAACGGGGTCTAAGAAGGCCACCGATCTGAGACCTAGAAGCAGTGGCGTGACGTCAGCACTTAAGGCCCCACCCAATGCATTTTGTGTGCATGCACATCCTCAGGGTATACGCCTATATGGTTACTTACACAATTCCCCAGGGATAGACCAGGCCTGAGAGTAAGTAGGTTGTTTCGGGGCTTTACTGTTGCACTGGACTGCCCTTAAACAATTGCACCCACTCTGTCTGCATTTAGTCACACTCACTATCACATGGAGTACTAAGCAAATTTCTTCATAGCAGCCAAACATTGTGCATATGTTCACAGAATGTTTTCTGCGCCACAAAGAAAGTATTGTCCCAAATCAGTGGTAGCATTAGTCCCAAATGCAGGGATAGTGTTCAGAAACTGACGGCAGAAGATTGACAGTGCTGATATACAAAAAA
Organism: Aquarana catesbeiana; assembly: GCF_042186555.1. Lineage (NCBI taxonomy): Eukaryota > Metazoa > Chordata > Amphibia > Anura > Ranidae > Aquarana > Aquarana catesbeiana. The sequence continues at coordinate 457,704,400 of NC_133325.1, forward strand.
TAATGAAAAAGGTAAAACAGTATTCTATTAAAAGAAAACATGACAATTGTTTATGATACATGATAATTTAGCAAACAAAATGTCATTAAGTTAGAGTTTACATTTACTTTAATGGTTCACCCACTCTGGGTCTAAACATGTAGAAGCAGACTGCCGGCAAAGTAGAGTTTGCCTACTAGTCTAGTTCTTGATTCTAAAGCTGACCATACACACATAGATTTCATAGACTGAAAGAAAATAACAGTTTTCTCCAACCATACTAAATAGTACAGATGAGTGAATTTTCTGCTGCGACTATTGTATTCTGACAGCCATTGCCGCTGGTTGTCAAGGTCCCCAAGGAGCAAATTTCGACTAGTTCATCAGCAACAAGGTGAAATGTATTCTATGTGTGGCCAGCTTAAGCGTACTTATGCCCTGTACACACGACCGGTTTTGCCGTCCGAATAAACTCTGAAGGTTTTTCCGACGGAATTCCTCTTAAGCTGTCTTGTACACACACGGCCACACCAAATTCTGACCGTCAAAAATGCGGTGACGTACAACACGTACGACGGCACTAGAAAAAGGAAGTTAGCCAGTGCGCCACCCTTTGGGTTCCTTCTCCTAATCTCGTCGGAACAGCATACAGACGAGTGGTTTTTCCGATAGTAATTTGTACCGTCGGAAAAATATAGAACATGTTCTCTATCTAAGTCTGTCTGAATTTTCGACGGAAAAAGTCCAATGGGGCACACACACGGTTGGACTATACGATGAAAAGCTCCCATCTGACTTTTTCTGACGGAAATTCCGACCGTGTGTATGCAGCATAAGGCAGATCAGGATTCAGTCTATTTGTCCCAAGCCAAATCTTGTGAGGTTATGACCACCAGCCTAGTTTATGTGATACTAAGACTATCATGTTAACTAGGGAGAGAGGAGAGGGTTTCAAAGTTGGAGGGGGGTTTTGAGGATGTTTAAAAGCCAAGAAAGTTGGCTTAAAAGGACAGAAAGTATACATCAAGCTTTGCTAGTCCACACCTATTTTTGCCAGCTGACCCTGTTACAATCACACAAGCTCTGAATACAAATACTCAATGCCCTTTTATAAATTATTATTTATTCACCCTTTGTTACTCTTTAGAGTGTTAGTATATAATGAGACATCTTATTTTGAAGTGGCTCTTCTCCACCACATATCTAACGGCCAAAAAGTCCATGCCTGGAAACAGGGAACAGCCATTTGGAAAAAAAAAGATATTGTGCCCAAGGTCTACTCAAGAACCCTCCTAAGAAGAAGAAAATCATGTTACTGTGATGTCTGACCTGTTCACTACAGGTCAAACCATTGTTGGTGTAGCTTTACCCCTGCAAGGGCTGTTGGTAACTGGCTCCCCTATTCCTGCACAGCCAGGCAACATGCATTTTCCACTTGCACTCCGACACTAGAAATCCGTCCCTGGGCTTGTTTTTGTTGTTTTTATTAGGGATAACAACTTGGATGGGGAAGTGGGGTTATGGGTTGCCCAACTTGACTGAAGCAACTGATGGGGACAACTTCCTTCCTATGTACAAAGACAAGATCCTGGAGTTCTCCTTCCTGCACACAATAATTCTTTAAGGATCAGTGGCAAAAGTCCCTTGCGGACTAGGAGCTTATAGTCCCCTTTGGAAAATAGTGTAGCACCCTGATATTTAGACAGGGTTGCTAGTAAATTTATTTGCCAAGTGATAGTTGCTTTGGCCAATTTATAGGTGGTCAATTAATTTCGCCCTAATTCTGGAATTGCTGCACTTATCTCTTCTTTCACTAGATGGCTGGGTATCTGGTGGCATTAGATAAGACAAGGGCATTGGACAGATTAGGAATGAATGGGGTGTCTCAGCCAATGGGCAGGGATTTTCTTAGGTCCCTTGGCCTGTTGGGAGAGCCTATTTATTTTGGTGAAGTCAGGTGATTGGGGGGTTCTGTGCTACCTGGACGGCTGTCTGGGTGGACGTTTGTTGTGCTGCCCTGGGCTGCTAGGCCAGAGCCTGAGGCCTATCCTGGGACATCTGGCTGCTAGGCTGTCTGAGGGCCTATCCAGAAGCAAGAGAGCAGCGTAGGGTTGGGATTGCAGCTTGCAGTCCAACCAGAAGTGGAGGTTCTGCCGACCGGAGAACCTTTCGTGGTCTGAGATAGAGGGGAAGCTGTCGCCACTAAGGGACCAACCACCTTGTTACCGGAGACCATTGTGAGTAGCTTAAGCAAGCTTCAGAGCAGTATTCTCACCAACCAGGGACGTGGAGGTGACGCTTGAGGATGATACTGAATGAGAAGATTGGAAGAGCTATGGGGATCCAGTGGTAGTGGATCAGCAAGTTTAGTGAAAGACTGGGAGCTCGGTTGAGTGAAGATCTACAATAGGAGATTGTAGAAGAAGTGAATAAGTTCATTACAACCTTTGTTAGAAACTGTTTAAATATTGTTGCCATAGGAGACAACGGTCCTACTCATGCAGATGTAGTGTCTTGCTGGATGCCTTTCCCTGCATGGCTGTCTGCCTATAGAAGTCTCGGAGTCTGCAAAATTAACATTGCAACTACTAAAGGGTTTCCTGGTCCTAAACCTCTCTCCCACAGTTCTGTTTAAGAGACAATAAATCTCTTTGCATTCAAGAAGTGTCTTGCGCCCATTAATCTACCTTGCACTGCACCCACCATGCCTCGTAACCCACTCTACACAGAAGGATGTCAGTTGTCCCTAACTCTGGAGGTCACCATTAGGCCTGGAGAGACCTGGGGCTACAATAGCACAAAATGTGGCAAAACTGCATGCAGGAGTATCTCCTCTCCTCTGTCGAACTGCTCCCAGCTCCACTGCTTGTAGGTACTACAGCCCTCCTGGCTACTTGTCCACCAGCCCACCTGGCTGCTCTGAAGATCTCCTAGGACAAGGGATAAAAGGGTTAAGCAAGCACTGCCCTTTGAAAGCTTGCTACATGTGGCAGTTTCTCCCCGTGTGAATCCCTGGGTGTGCTGATGTACTCACTCTGTCCTCCTTGCTCCCTGCTGTTCTTAGGCAAGAATCCTTCTCAAACCGGACGCTGAAAGAATTCTCCCCAGCCAGCCTGATCCCAGCCTGGAGGCAAAGCCCCCCTAGACCCAGGGGACCCCTCCTAGGCCACTGAATGCCTCCTCAGCACTCCATCTTCCACATGACTCTCCTGCTGGCTAGGCTCTGCCATATGTAAGGGCTGATCCATCCACCCTGCAAGGACATTTTGCCTAGGGATTGGTCAGACTCCCTTAAGTATGCAGATCAGGACATCCTGGCCTTCACCCACTAACTTCCAGAAGTTTCTACAAGCTTTTCGATCCGGGGGGGGGGGGGGTACCAGAGACCTGCATCTGTAGAGCCATCCAGCCTGACCTACAGTAACCCAACCAAATTACAGACACACAACTTACCATGAGTCATAAACTTAAAAGAGAAGTAAAGGTTTTTTTTTTTTCCATATTCATACTTACCTAGGTGGATGCAGCATCGATGCGATGCTGCATCTGTCCCCTGGTGCCTCTACACTGAGAACTGAGCGATGGAACACCGCCGATGGCTCGGTTCTCACAGCTCCCCGAGCAGTGAGCTGCAAACTGTCAATCAGCAGCTCTCCGCTCTGCTCCCTCCTTGCTCACTGGAGCATTGAGCTGTGGAGGGATGGATAGCGCCCAGTTTAGGCTCTCAGCAGCTCGCTGAGTGGGATGACGCGGTGCCTGGACTGATTTCTGTGACGTCAGCAGGAAGCGGACTTCACTTCGCTCTCTGCTGAAAATGTGTCACAGGAGTGCAAAACTAATTGCACTCTTGTGATCCATAGGAGAAGTTCAGCCAAACGAGCTTTGGCTGGACTTCTCCTTTAATTTTGCCTACACTAACACTAGAAGCACACTAGAGGGTGCTATATTGGCTTTGCTGAAAAGCAGTTACATTATTTTCCACGTTTAATTGATTTAGTGAGGAATGGCAAGGGGGACCAGAGCCTAGTCCTATATTGTACTGGGCCTTCATTCACATAATATTAAGAATGATAATCATAAAAATATGATTTTGCTAGGAAACAAAAAATATGCTATGTCAAAAGGTCATCAATAATTAAACAAATGTATAATCAATAAAAAGTTAACCAGTATTCTCATACAAAATTCAATATGCTATACATTAGAGAAGTCAAATGAAGTAATATATAAGGTAATTGATGAAATCACTAAATTGATTTTAAATATCTGAATAAGACCTATGCCAGCACAAAGACAAAAACACATACTTGTGTGTGTTTTTTTTCCCAATAAATATATGTCTGTCTGAATCTATGTAAAAAGATGAACATAGGTGGGGGAAAATGTTTTGGTACCCTTATGATTTTTAGGTTTTTTTGCTGAAGTTTGATCAATTCCCCATGTAGCACTCACACCCGCAGGCATTCCTGGTAAATGATGGGTTCTTCTAATATTTCTAATTATGAACCATTCTTTGGATGGACCCAACAACACACCGACACACCAATGGTAAAAAATGGGCTTTACTGAAACTGGCAAAAAAGCCTTTAAGAAGAGGGGTGGTTAACACAAAAAACAATACATCTTAACCAGGCGCTATCCAAATACAGTGGTTCAATACAACACAAAAGCATGGAGAGGTAAATTGAGTTAGTGTTCATTCTCCTTTATAGAAAGTAAAGGGCCTTGCCAAAACACACTGGGCAAGTGGAGAAGGACATTGCAAAAAGCAATCAATATAGCACATACCTTTTAAAACAGATTGCAACAAAAATTGGCTAGCTACTGGGGCTTAACTGCTATCTTTGGACCCCAACTAGCTACTGATCAGTGGGGAGAATGCTCATCACTCTGACATCTGTCATTCTGGGTGCAGTCTGACCTTGGGTGGCTGCTCCTTTAATCCAGCACCTTCCTCTGGCTTGTGTCCTGGGATTCCTCACACTTTTCACCCATGCACACTGCACTTCCCAGCTCCTATTCTAGCCTTCTCACCACTGCACAACCTGCACAATACATCTCCCAGCCTCACTCTCTGACTGGCAGATCTCCCCTGCTCCTCGATTCTAATTTCCTCCAGCCAATCAAATTCCACCCTGGCTGCTGAGGCAAGGCAAAGTTCTCCAGTTCCTTTCCACTTCCTGTACGAGGGGGGTGATGTATGGTGAGTTTGTGATGCTCAACTGGGTGGCTTAAAGGGCTCGCTAACGAGGGCTACACCCCTCTTTGTCATAATAATAAATTAATGTTTATTTTTTAACAAACACACAAACACATACAACATTGCAAGACCTAGCAAAGCTAAACATGTACTGAAACACGTATGTAAGATATGTTCTGGTTGGTTCGGGCCCCAGCAAGTCAATATCACTCAATAAGAATAAGATTCACTTACCGAAGTTAAGATGTTCTATACCTGATTAATTAAGATTATAACTCATTTAGCTGTGTGTGTTATCTAGCCCACCTCCGAATCAGGTGTTTTTCAGGAAAAAACTGTTAAGAGAGATCTTTAGTCATAGCATATACTTTCATTTTATAACAACAGCATTGTAATAGCATTACAATCGATAGTTATTTTTGACAATCAAATATATGGTAAGCTTAAGTGAAAAATCTTTCAGCTTCTTTTCTGATCATTGCTTTGGTTTATTTTTAATTTGTAAGGACTACTTATCACATGGTAAATTGCTGCCTGCAATCAGTGATTCCTGTTCTGACTCCATCTCCTGAATTTTTTTTCTTCCATTTTTTTCTTTTCCTCCTAAAGTTCAGAAGGTAGACTTTGTGAAATGTGACACAGCAATGTGTATACACAAAGAATAATGAATACTGTATGTGGCACAGCATTCAAGGAAGTAAATGTACATGATTCTTCAAAGGGCATGTTTTTATAACTTTAGCATCATATAGATTAAGAGGAGTAGGCTAGAAATAATTAAAATTCAATGTGGAAAAGGATATATGACTTTTAATTACGACCATAGAAACACTTTGAAAGAGCCCCAGGAAACTAGTAGAGAATACCAGCGCTCATCTGAGTGCAGTATATTAAAATGATTAATGATGAATTTATTAAGATAAAAAAATAAATAAGAATTAACTCACAGGGTAAGGGTCAAAATGGCTAGTCACAAGGGGAGGCTCGCTGTGTAGTCTTGATCCAGATAGCTGGTGGTGTGGAGTGCTGCTGCTGTCTCACTAGCTGCAGGGGTTTCCAAGGCTCTGAGTCAAGCTGGCAGTTGTCTCCCCGTTGGCTGTGACGTCACTGGATGTGGGGCACAGGGCCAGCAGGCGCGCGTTAGGAGCATGCGTGCTCCTTTTTTCAGGCTGTAATAAGGAGTCCCCTTGTGAATAGCCATTTTAACCCTTACCCTGTGAGTTAATTCTTATTTTAATTTTTTTATCTTAATGAATTAATCATTAACCAGTTCAAATCCACGCTATTGCTGAATGACAGCAACAGCGCGGACCTGCTTTGCCGGGACGGTGCACGAGTGGCCTGCGCGCCCCCTGCAGGGGGCGCACGGCGCGCTCGGTGATCAGCGAGTCTATGAGACTCACCTGATCACGTGATCAGCTGTGAGCCAATGACAGCTGATCATGTGATGTAAACAGAGCCAGTAATCAGCTATTTTTTCTCCTCATGCTGACAGCATGAGGAGGAAAAAAAAGCCGATCACCGGTGGCCGTGAGAGGGACATCAGTCCCGATCACGTCGATCATCGGTGCCCCCTGCCAGTGACACCTAGCAATAGGCAGCAGTGCCGCCTACCAGTGCCCACCAGCGTCACCCATCAGTGCCCACAGTGCTACCCATCAGTGCCCACAGTGCCACCCATCAGCGCCCACAATCAGTGCCACAACAGTGCTGCACATCAGTGCCACCTATCAGTGCCCATCAGTGTCACCTACCAGTGCCCATAAGTGCCCATCAGTGCCGACCATCAGTGCCACCCATCAGTGCCGCCCATGAGTGCCCCCCCATCAGTGGTACCTATCAGTGCCCATCAGTGCCACCCATCAGTGCCACTCATCCGTGCCACCCATCAGTGGCCATCAGTGCCGCCTTATCTGTGCCCATCAGTACCACCTTATCTGTCCCCATCAGTGCCGCCTTATCTGTGCCTATCAGTGCCGCCTTAACTGTGCCTATCAGTGCCACCTTAACTGTGCCTATCCGTGCCCATCAGTGCAGCCTATCAGTGCCCACCAGTGCCGCCTCATCAGCGCATATCAGTGAAGGAGAAAAATTCCCTGTTTGCATTTTATAACAAACTATGAAACATGATTTTTTTTTTCAAAAATTTCCATTTTTTTTGTTTGTTTAGCAAAAAATAAAAATCCCAGCTGTGATTAAATACCACCAAAAGAAAGCTCTATTTGTGGGAAAAAAATGATAAAAATTTCATTTGGGTACAGTGTTGTATGACCGTGCAATTGTCATTCAAAGTGCGACAGCGCTGAAAGCTGAAAATTGGTCTGGGCAGGAGGGGGGGTTTAAGTGCCCAGTAAGCAGGTGGTTAATCATTTTAATATACTGCACTCAGATGAGCGCTGCTGTTCTCCACATTATATATCTACAGAGCTGCTTCGTCTTCCATAGCTGGCTGCACCTCTAGAGTGCTATATACATCTTTAACCCATTTAACTTGTTCCTAACCCATTCAAGCCTGAACTGAACTTTCCAGGGTCCAAGCTACCTCCAACCACTGGATTTTATTATCATAATCAGCTTTACCTATAGTTTTGTTTCTCAGCCATCCATCTCTCTCCAAGAGCCACTATACTCCCCCCCCCCTCTCCCAAGGAAACTAGAGCTGTTGCTTAAATCTCACCACTTGCTGGCTTCAATTCATAAATGATATACATATTATATATGTGTGCATGTTTTAAAATGACCTGGTTTAAAAATAAAAATTGTATAGGTCTAAACAACATAAATACTAGAGACAGTATATACTAAAAAAAAACACATACATTCTCATATGTTTTTATTAAAATTTTTGAATAATATTTTATGTTTCAGGTTGACACAAGACTATCCTGCACATTATGGAGAAGAGGTGGACATGGTTCTGTATTCCCATGGCTACTACATCAGAGGGGCTACCACAACCTTTTCTGGAGTGGAGAGGTTAGATCAGTCTCTTACACACTATTCCAATAATACCTTTTTGTAATTTATAAATCACAGTAAAAAAAACAAAAAACTATCTAGTCTACTGTCCAGGTATTTACTAAGACAGTGCAAGGAGCAGTGATACAAAGGGTACTACAACTGATCTGACAATATTCATCACCTTAAGGCAGACATTTTCATGGAATACAGTTACTGATAGATAGTTCTACTACATAACTGGGCTAAAACACATAAACACTTCCAGCACATATAGTTCTGCCTCAGAGTCCACTTGGGCAGTGGATCATCAAAAGCAATGGAATAACATCATTCTTTCATGTATACTTCGTCAAATGTGCCCTTCTCAGATCATGGGAATCTAGTAGACAACTGTAAAAGAGCACACAGAAGGATGCACATGCCTAGTGCATTACCGAAGGTTTATTGTATCAAACAAAACATACAGCCAACATTCCTGGCCTGTCATGGACACTGAATTACCCAGTATATGATGAATTACCCAGTATATGATCAAAAATTGTGCACACCTCCCAAAACACTTTTTTGAGCTTGTTGGACAACTAATTCCCAAATTCCCACAGAGATAAATAAGGAGGCTCTCCCTTCATTGCAGCTATGCCAGTCTTCATTCTTTTGGAAAGTCTCTCAACATGATTCTAAAGTATGTCTGTGGGCATGTGTGCCAATTTAGCCAAATAAGCATATGTGAGGTCAGGTACTGATGCTGGACAAGAAGTCTTGACCCGCAATTGGCCTGCCAATTCATGCAAAAGGTGTTCAGTATGAGTACTCAGGTTCTTTCCCACCAAACCATATCTTTATGGGCCTGGTTTTGTGCAGAGGGCACAGAAAGGAGCCTTCCATAAACTGTTGCACAAGGTTGTAAGTGCACAATTGTTTTAAATGTCTTTGTATGCTGTGGTATAAACAGTTCCTTAAAAAAGATAAACCTGATCTTGATAATTTAAAGCAGTGTCCACATATTTTTGACCATAGAGTGTAGGTTTGATTGTCAGGTGTCTAATAGAGATGAGATTTAGGTTCAGAGCTACCTTGGGATTTAGGTGGATCTCACAATTTGGTGGGATTGACCACAGAGGTAGAGGGTGGCTCAGTCAAGCCAGAGGCAGGAGACAACAGGCAGGGAGCAGCTACAAATGGAAAATATGCAGCAGCTGGAGCTTAATGTGAAGTAGTCTCCAGTTAGGAAGAGGTGGTGGGGATAAAGCAGCAGACCACATGAAGGTACTATAGAGGGGGGAGAAGAGGAAACTCAAAAAGATGCAAATAGATCACTGAGGAAAAAGTTGTTGAACTGCAAGTGCACCTTGCAGAGAAGAGCAGGCAACATCCTTCCATATGTTTCTGGCGGCACTGCCCCAAGGCACAGGTCACAGTTTCCCCAGTCAGGAGGTCAGTCCAGCCTCCTTTGCAGTGTGTTTTTTTTCCTGTGTGTACTGCCATCAATAGGTACATAGGTTGGACTTAAGAGACTTTTATTTTTTGTGCCTTTTTTCAACCTCAATTTTAAGGCCTAGGTGAAACGTGTATTGTCCTGTCTCTTTTATTTTAAGGCCATCAATCATTTAAAAGAATATAAACTCAATAGCAAAAGCTTATCTGCTTGCAGGCAGAGGTTGTTGTTCAAAAGAGTATTTTCGGCAGCAGAAAGATTGAAAAAGGCCAAAACTGCTGAACTGTGTGGACCCAGTTTGGAGAGAACATTTGCTTCTGTGTTTGTGTTAGTACTGTCAGATGTTGCCATTATTAGCTAGAGAAAAAGGTAGGTTAGGGGAGTGTAGGTGATAAGAAAGGAAGACGTTTGGGGAGCTTTCCATACTCCCAAATCCTGGACATAACTAGGATGAGCAGTCGGAAGAAATATTTGCTGGTAAAACTACACAAAAAAGTCTTAAAAAAGGTAGAATGAATCAGACCGGTGTGCTTCTATATGTAAGACACTTACATACACACTGGTCTTAAAAAACAGCAGTTCTTTTGGCAGAATAAAACTCTCATATAGAGCATTTTTGTACATGGATTCGCTGAGCTTAAAATATGTCTCTAAATCTCCCAATGTGCATGGACACAAACAGTAGGATAACATTGAGCTGCTTAAAAAAAGGCTGAAAAAAAAAAGATAAACTGCTGTAGCAGAAGCGTTTTTTTTTTAACTCAGTGTGTATGGGCCCTTAAAAGCAAACGATTCTACAGGCAAACATGCACTGCCAAACTATGTTTTCTCTCAGGCTGTCAATGAACATTGTGTGGTTCAATAAAACCATGTACAGTTTTAACACATCCCACAAACCTGTAATTTAAAGGATCTGTATATCTTCAATACAGACCTCAAAGCCACATAAAAAGGCCCTCTCTGCTGTATGCTATCTTTTTTTTTTAATTGGCATTGGTACATTGCTTTCTATGCCTCTTTTTTGATAATTGTTTGTTTATTAGCCCACAAAAGGAATAGTTTGTTTATTTAACCTCAGAGACTTCAGTGAGGTTTGGAGAAAATGTGGGATTTTCCCAAATTTGAGGGTATTTTTGCGAAACTAGCTGTGACGCAAACCCCTTTAGATTTGCTCATCCCAAATGTCCACAAATCTTTGTCAATGGATATACAATCAACCCCAGAGTTATAATAATAAGAAAACTGCAGACAAAAGTAAAGAGTCAATCAAATAGGTCTTTATGGACCTTGCTTTGTGCGCTGGTGCGCAGTCAAGTTGGAACAGGAAGGGACCATCCCTAAACTGTTCCCACAAAGTTGGGAGCATGAAATTATCCAAAATGTCTTGGTATGCTGACGTCTTAGGAGTTCCCTTCACTGGACCTAAGGGGCCAAGCCCAACCCCTGAAAAACAACCCCACACCATAATCCCCCCTCCACCAAATGGATTGGACCAGTTCACAAAGCAAGGTCCATGAAGACATGGTCGAGTGAGTTTGGGGTGAAGGAACTTGACTGGCCTGCACAGAGTCCTGACCTTGACCTGATAGAACACCTTTGGGATGAATTAGAGTGCAGACTGTGAGCCAGGCCTTCTCGTCCACATCATTGCCTGACCTCACAAATGCGCTTCTGGAACAATGGTTAAACATTCCCATAGACACACTCCTAAACCTTGTGGACTCTTCCCAGAAGAGTTGAAGCTGTTATAACTGCAAAGGGTGGGCCAACTCAATATTGAACCCTGCGGACGAAGACTGGGATGCCATTTAAGTTCATGTGCGTGTAAAGGCAGGCAAACCAATACTTTTGGTAATATATGTAGATAAAAGATACATAGGCAGGATTCTATGTCATATACAGGTGCATCTCATAAAATTTGAATATTATAAAAAGGTAATTTATTTTAGTAATTCAATTCAAAAAGTGAAACTCATATATTTTATATAGATGCGTTACACACAGAGTGATATATTTCAAGCTTTTCTTTCTTTTAATTTTGATGATTATGGCTTACAGCTAGTGAAAACCCAAAAATCAGTATCTCAGAAAATTAGAATATTGCATAAGAGCAATAAAACATTTTTTAATACAGAAATGTTGGCTTACTGAAAAGTATGTCCATGTACCATACAGTATGCACTCAATACTTGGAAGTTGGGCAGGGCTCCTTTTGAATAAATTACTGCATAAATGTGGCGTGGCGTGGAGGCGATCCGCCTGTGGCACTGCTGAGGTGTTATGGAAGCTCAGGTTGCTTTGATAGTGACTATTAGCTCATCTGCATTGTTGGGTCTGGTGTCTCTCATCTTCCTCTTGACAATACCCTTACAGCATCTCTATGGGGTTTAGCTCAGACGAGTTTACTGGCCAATCAAGCACAGTGATCCCATGATCATTAAACCAGGTATTGGTACTTTTGGCAGTGTAGACAGGTGCCAAGTCCTACTGGAAAATAAAAACAGCATCTCTATAAAGCCAGTCAGCAGAGGGAAGCATGAAGTGCTCTGGAATTTCCTGGTAGAGGGCTGCGCTGACTTTGGACTTGATAAAACACAGTGGACCAACAGCAGCAGATGACATGGTTCCCCAAATCATCACTGACTGTGGAAACTTCACACTGGACCTTATGCAACATGGATTCTGTGCCTCTCCACTCTTCTTCCAGACTCTGGGACCTTGATTTCCCAATGAAATGCAAAATTTTCCACAATCCATGATGATACACATACTATAACTATTGACTTTTAATATTAGGACACTCACCTGTCCTGGAATCCAGCGGTGTTGACACCCCAGCCCTTTGTTTCCATCGGCTCTCGAGTGCTGCCGCTGTCAATCATGGTAAAGGAAATCGGCAGTGAAGCCTTTCGGCTCCAAAAATGGTTCCCTACTGGGCAAGTGCGAAGTGCGTTGTGCTTTCTGAATGGCCCCCCTCCCTCCCGAAAGGTGCCAAATGTGGCACTGGAGGGGGGAGGAGTCAGCTAAGTGGAGCTTCCACTTTTGGGTGGAACTCTGCTTTAATACATCATTGCATTTATTTTTCTTAAATGCAAGCTGTATATAGTAAGTACCTGTATTAGACTTGGCATCAACATCTTGCAGGTCATTTACAGCAGAGCAGGAGTGTGACTGGAAAAAGGAGCCAATCAGTTCATGTGCCCTCAAAGAAGCAGGCTGATAGCAGATTGATGGAGATGAGCTCACCACTGTGCTGCATCTCCTTTCTTTGTCCATTTATAGGCTAAGAAAGGACTATAACAGCATGGCCTTGGAGAAAGTTGGTTCAATGATTCTGGCCGCCAGAATGCATATATTGGCATAAAAGAAGTTCTGCGGGGGGAGGTGGATAATATAGAAAAAACTAGTTCTATTAATTTAAAGCAGAGTTCCACCCAAAAGTGGAAGCTCTGCTTATCTGCCCCCCCCCTCCCTCCCTCCAGTGCCACATTTGGCACCTTTCAAGGGGGAGGAGGAGCGGTTTCTTGTTTTTGACAGGTACCCATCCCAAATTCCGAGAGCTCTCGCCACTAATGTTATAGGGAAACTGAATGCTGTAAAAAATAAATAAATAAAAAAGCTATACTTTTAAAGCCACATCAAATATTGATATTAAGTACATACTGTCCATGATTTACTAAGGTGTAGATAATTTTCGCTTTCAATGTGAAAATTCACTTTGCAAAGAATACCCAGTCATGTGCAATGGAAATGTAAAAAAACTTTTCTTGCACATGCTTGAATGATTGAAGATAGCACAACTTCACCCCAATTCACTTAACATTGTAAAAATTCACTTTGCAAAGAGGAAATTCACTTAGCTTAGTAAATAAGGTGAAATTGTGGCAACTTCAGTCATCCAATCGTGCAAGAAAAAAAAAAATGCTTTGTTATATTCCTTGCACCTGACTGGATGTTCTTTGCAAAGTGAATTTCTTACATTTCTTTTATCTCAAAAAATTAAAAATGCAATTTAAAAGTGAACATGCTCTGCTCCTTTAGAAAATCAAACCCCATTTATATGCATTACCACTTGCTGACCAGTTGCCGTCATTATACTGCGGCAGGTCGGCTCATTCCCACAAATCGGTGTAGCTGTACATCGGCCCTTTAAACAGCTCTAGCAGGCGAGTGTGCGCCCACTGCATGGAAGAGGACCCGATGTGCGTGGCCGGCGGCTGTGATGTCCGCCGGCCACATGCGATCGCAGGCACAAGAACCAGAACGGGGATGTGTGTTTATAAACGCACAAATCCTCATTCTGTCAGGAGAGGAGAGACAAAATCGTCTGTTCTTAGTAATTAGGAACAGCGAAATGTCTCCTCCTCTAGTCAGTCACATCCCCATTCAGCTAGAAACACATATAAAGGGACACATTTAACCCCTTGATCGCCCCCTGGTGTTAACCCTTTCCCTACCAGTGACATTTACACAGTAATCAGTGCATTTTTTATAGCACTAATCGCTGTATAAATGTCAGTGGTCCCGAAAATGTGTTGAAAGGGTCCGATCTGTCCACCGCAATGTCGCAGTCCCGCTAAAAAATCACAGGTTCACCTCCATTACTAGTAAAGAAAAGAAAATAATAAAAATGCCATAAATCTATTGCGCAAACCAATCAATAAATATGCTTATTGCGATTTTTTTTTAACCAAAAATATGTAGAAGAACATATATTGGCCTAAACTGATAACGAATTTTTGTTTTATACATTTTTTTGGGGATATTTTTTATAGCAAAAAGTATAAAATATTGTTTTTTTTTTCAAAATAGTCACTCTTTTTTTGTTTATAGCTAAAAAAATAAAAACCACAGAGGTGATCAAATACCACCAAAAGAAAGCTCTATTTGTGGGAAAAAAGGACGTCAATTATTTGGATACAGCGTCTCATGACCACACAATTGTCAGTTAAAGCGACACAGTGCCGTATTGCAAAAAATGGCCTGGTCATTAAGGGGGAAATTCTTCCGGTCCTTAAGTGTTTAAAAGATGTATTCTCTGAGAATACCTGCTTGAGGTGATTGTAGCCGTATTAGTACACTTGTGACATAGACAATTGAGTACTGTTCATGATACTTTTTTTATTTGCACTAACATACAATTTTTCAGGACAAGCTTTCGGGGTATGTCCCTTCAAGGTCCAAGCAGTACTGGAAGGGGGCATACCCTGAAAGTTTGTCCTGAAAAATTGTATGTTACTGCAAATAAAGAAAATATCTCAATTGTCTCTGAGAATACCTGTAAGGATTATTGCAAACGGTAGTAAAAAGCCACATATTTTACTGATCGGAAAATATAGATTCATTGTTGTCTATAGAACAATGCATACAGCTGTGTAAAGATCAGTAATGAGTACAGAGCCGAAAAACAAAAATAGAAAATTTTACATTTGAGTGCAGAAATTTATGTGCACGTGTGTTTGTGCATTGTAGCAGGGTGACCCCGTGCCACTGGGGTAAAATGGTGGTTTACACCAGATTTTGAAGGAAGCGAGCACACTAATGGCACAGGTGTGTGTTGCCTTCATATGAGATCCAGAGATAGAGCTAGGAGCCCCACCCACCCGAGAAGGTCAGTGCGTGAAGGGAGCCATGAGAGGTGCTGGTATGCGCCATGGAATCCAGGTGGGGACAGAGCAAGGCCCAAGCCTGAGAGAGAGTCCATGAGGGACAGAGCAGTTAGGAAGTTTTGAAATATTACACCATGGGAGTACATTTTTCTATTAAAATGAAGTTAATGGCGGACGAAGGAGGATTGCAGTTTTAAAAAGGGCCATACAAGATTTATCCAGATAAAAGGCATTCGCATTAAGGAAAGCGGAGGAAGCAAGGAGTCTAACAGTGAAGCCTGGTTGCATATACCCCAGCAGTGGAAGGCATTTTTGGACTTGGTAACAGGTCTTTATTGGAGGTGAGCGCAGTGGTAAAAGGTAGTGCAGCAATTTATGTGCACATGTGTGTTTGCGCATTGTAGCAGGGTGACCCCGTGCCACTGTGTAAAATGGTGGTTTACGCCAGATTTTGAAGGAAGCGAGCACACTAAAGGCACAGGTGTGTGTTGGATTCATATGAGATCCAGAGATAGAGCTCAGAGCCCCACCCACCCAAGGAGGTCAGTGCATGAAGGGAGCCATGAGAAGTGCTGTTGTGCACCATGGTATCCAGGTGGGAACAGAGCAAGGCCCGAGCCTAAGAGAGAGTCCATGAGGGACAGAGCAGCTAGGAAGTTTTGAAATATTACAC
Organism: Aquarana catesbeiana; assembly: GCF_042186555.1. Lineage (NCBI taxonomy): Eukaryota > Metazoa > Chordata > Amphibia > Anura > Ranidae > Aquarana > Aquarana catesbeiana. The sequence continues at coordinate 457,720,257 of NC_133325.1, forward strand.
CATGGGAGTACATTTGTGTTTTAAATGAGGTTAATGGCGGACGAAGGAGGATTGCAGTTTTAAAAAGGGCCATACAAGATTTATCCAGATAAAAGGCATTCTCATTAAGGAAAGCAGGGGAAGGAAGGAGTCTATCTAACAGTGAAACCTGGTTGCATATACCCCAGCAGTAGAAGGCGTTTTTGGACTTGGTAACAGGTCTTTATTGGAGGTGAGCGCAGTTGTAAAAGGTAGAGGGAGCCACAGTATATTATTCGTATAGAATAAATCACAAGGGTGAAGGATTTAAGAAGATTGGCACAAGGTATACACTTTAAAGAAAAGTTTTTTTATTTGAAAGGAAGAAAGATGTGTCATAAATAAACTGTATATTCACGTATGAACTTTATATGTTTTATTCTGAACACATGATGAAATGGATTATGTCACTGAATATTTACATTAATTGATGTTTATTGTATATGCACGTATATGTTACTCTTTTATATTTTCAGGGATCGTCAGTGGAAGTATATTGTTTGCAGACTGACGGACTTTGACTGTGAATTTGAAAACTTCTAGAATGGCAAAATCAGAACATTAGCACTGAAGCCTTCGAATTTCAGCACCTACTTGACTGGATGATTCACTAACACATGTAAATCTTAGTTTTGGATAAATGTACCAGTGCAGTTATGCATGTAAGTGTCATTGTTTGTACACCTGTTTAATCCAAACTGTCATGACAAGAACAATGCTGGCTTAAATGATACCCACTTTAATTTATACATTGCCTTGACATTCATTTTAAACTTTTACAGAGAACAATGAATAATTAATGTAAGCTCTTGCCTCTTATCGAAGTTTGTCATGCAATATCCCCTTGACAGTCATAGGCATGTGCAGTCTAGAACCAGTTTTGGAAACAAAAAGTTTATGGCATAAAATACCATATGTGTTGAAAATACCCAGCAAAGGGGATTTCATGAAATAGTTCTAGAGCTGCACACCATTTCTGAAGGACAAAAACAGCTTTATTGTACAGCACATGCACATGAACTCCAATGTGTTTCACCCCCTACTGTGGACTAATCTTAGTGTACTGTGATTAAGTCCCAGTAGGGGGTTAAACACATTGGTGAAAGGTCTCTTAGTGTAGTGCCTGTGCTGGTTAATAAAGCAGTTTTTGCCCTGTTAAATTGCTATGCAGTTTTGTGGCATGTGAAAGGAGCTTACCAATAAGGATGGGGACCTGCAGACTGGAGATGAGGATTACTGCGGTCTAGGGAATGGTTCTGTTTAAAGCGGAGTTCTGCCGGCAAAAAAAAATAAAGGTCAGCAACTACAAATACTGCAGGTGCTGACTTTTAAAATAAGGAAACTTACCTGTCCAGGGTGCCTGCGATGTCCTCACCTGACCTGTCCCTTGGCTCCTGGGTGGAGGCACCAGCATCTTCAGCAAGGGAATCAGGAAGTGAAGCCTTGTGGCTTCACAGCCTGGTTCCCTACTGCACATGTTGCGCTGTGTGTTATGAGTGGACCCTGCTGTCTTCTGGGACCTGTGTTTCTCCCTGAAGACAGCAGGGGGGGGGGGTGAAGAAGGGACCAGACATGGCGTAGATGGCGGCGGATATCTTTCGCCGTAGTGGGAGCAAATACCTGTATCAGAAAGGTAACTGCTCCCCCCTGAAAGGTGCTAAATGTGACCGGGGGGGGGATCCGGACAGCGGAAGTTCCATTTTTGGGTGGAACTCCGCTTTAATGAGTGGGGGAATTCTATGCCTGAAGTTGTGCATCACTGAAAAAGAGCTAAATAGATCCAAAAGCTCTGGGCACCTCAAGTCTGCTGTCAGATAGTTGCAACCCTTGGGCTAAGCTGTACATTAGTCCCAAGGCAACAATAAAGTACAATTCTTTTCCAGTTTTTTGTCTCCCTGCCCTTTTTCCCACTTCTAACTAAAAGGCCTCATGTACACGGGTGGACCTATGTGTATACCCATGTGAAGGGTCCACTTTATCCACACGAGATACATAGGTGTTTTGTATGCGTCCAGATGCAGGCAGTCATATTCATGTCTACTGGGAAGCAGCAGCTAAAGTATGCATTCAGGGACACGCACCCACACAGATGTCAAATTGTAACCAGCGCCTATGTCCATGCAGTCCCTGTGTCCCAATAGACATGAATGGGACTGCCTGCATGTGGACACACAGAACACCCCAGCAACTTGTGCAGGTCAAAACAGTCCTTTGCAATAGTGTATGCATAGGTATTCCCATGTGAATGAGGCCAAAATGTACAGCATACATACCTTTATTCCAGAACTGTTCCAGATGGTCATGCAACAGCAATGCCCTCTTGTTCTTCAGTGCTGGGCGGTCTTCAATGCCGCAAGGAAAAGTGCTCAGGCTGTGATGTGTGACCTCCTTTCTATGCAGCATTACGCTGTGTGTCCTGGCTGAGTGATTTTACTGAGTCAAGGAGATGTGTCATTGACTGCCCAGGGACAATATAAATATTCCCTGGCATACTCTCTAACTAGTTAGCAAAAAAGGCTTATGTAGACTTTTTAAAATTTTTTGGTTAAGAACAGAGCTTTCTACTGCTTACAGTTGCAAATAATTGTTAAGCCACGCTGCTGTGTCAAGGCATCACTGCAAAGTCTGGTCCTTAAAGTGGTATTAAAGGTTTGGCTTTTTAAAAAATGTAATTCTTATCTGCTCTGTGCAATGGTTTTGCACAGAGCAGGTGCAGTCCTCTTCTTCTGGGGTCCCTCGCCGGTGTTCCTGGCTATTCCTCCATGACCAGTGCCCCCAATATCAAGCTGCTTGCTATGAGGGCAGTGGTGTGTGCTCGCTCCCAAGCCCTGTGGTACGTATCCATAAGACACATAGAGCTGCAGCTCAGCCCCACCCCCACTCTCTCCTCATTGGCACACTGGCTGTGATAGACAGAAGTGGGAGTCAATGACTCCAGCTGTTGTCTCAGCCAATGAGGACAGGGAGTTTCAGGACAGCCAAGGCTCTTGTGCACAGCACTGGATTGAGAGGGGGCTCAGGTAAGTATTGGGGGGGACTGTGGGGGGAGCAGCACAGAGATGGTTTTTTACCTTTATGAATATAATTCAAGTTAAAAAAACCTTTAGCCCTTACAACCACTTTAAAAAGTGTTAAACCCTAAATGTAATATATGGCAGTATACCAATCATTAGATTTGGTGCCTGCATCAGGTTTTTTTTTTTTTACTTTTTTCCCTCGGTGATCTGGCCAGTAACACACCTCTTTAGGGTACCTAATAGCAGTATTGTCAGTCTGGGTGGAGGGTAGTGTTAGTTAGTGCTAGCAGATTTAGATACACTAATAAATTGAAGCCAAAACTACAGCTAACACCTTTAAAGCAATTACAGTAACAGTTTTGATCCTTTAAGGATAAAGTATTTACATATATAATATTCTTGTACTCTCGAGGCATACTGGGGGTGCGGTAATGTTTTTAAAAGGTATGTACAGTACCTTTCTGACTCCTCCCACCAGCACAGAGGTTCAGAGATGATGTCACCGAGTCTAAAATAAGCTATGCTATCAAAAAAAATAAAAGGTTTTACTTAAACATTTTATTAGCATGTGGTAGGGTGGGTTGTGGAACCAAAGAAAGTAACATTTAAGCCAATTAAAATTCTGATCTAAAATAATAAAAACTAAAGTTTGGCCTTAAGCTCACTCTTCCTGGCTCTAAGCTATGCCCCTATCATTTAACTTCTACTGCCCCGTAAAATGCTACGTTTGGCAGATGAATAATGGTACTTAGGTCAACTTGGGTATGAGTCCAAGCTCCATGTACTGCCAGGATCTGCAATGCAAAGGGCTCCATACGTGTACAGGGATGGAATTAAAGGCTAACATAGCAACTTTCCTGCACGTCAGCTCCATTTGTTCCATTTTAGGCCAGACACGTAATAACCTATTCTACAGGTATAAACTTCAAAGTAAAGCTTCCATGAAAGAAGTATGCCAATAATTATGCTATTTCTGATCCCTTGAAAATTATAGTTCAGGGACCAGCGACTAGCATTTTAGGAAGGGAAGTCAGCAATGGCAGCCATCCTGTTTTTCTCATGCTAGGTTTCTTTGCAAACAGCTCAGCTTTTAGCAATACAGTCAAACTACAAATATTATATAGAGATAATTGCCTTTTGTGGACATAAAATAGTATATCTTTTTAGGTGCAGATGATTCTGTGTGGTGACTTCCTAAAACGTTGGCTTCTGTTGTATCCGTAAATACACGGATAAGATTTTGAACAAAAATTCTTAGGAAAAGTCATTTGAAATTTTTCAGGACCTTCTCAGAACTTTCAAATGTTGTTCAAAAGAGTTTACTTGCTTTTAACATTTGTAACTTTCCTGAGTTAAAACACTGTTAGAAATTTGTTTCATTTGAGAAAACTTTTCCATCCCGCTCCTTTGAATTATCTTCTCACTGTGGTCAAATACTAACGTCCATTTGACCCCACTTATGTTTAGAAAAAGCAACAAACTTTCTTAGAACATTCTTTTATTGCTGCTTACTGCCTTAACAATTTTTATAACAAAGATAAAAACGTGTAAAAGGTTATAAACACTGTTTACTGACTATATGTATGTAAGATATCAGTAATTTTATGCATGCAAATAATCTTTGTTCATATGCCTTTGTGTATATATGTCAAATCATTAAATCAAATTTCAATAATATTTGTGTTATATGAGTGATCCTGTCATATAAGTGTGGACTGAAATTTGAAAAGTAAAGTGACAAAATTATATAATCATTAGATATCAAATATCACTTGTCCAATGAACTGCCTATATCCTGAACCTGGGCCTGGGCACAGATGCTCATTCTGGTAGAATGGATATCTCCTGAAGACTGATGGAGAGAATAGACTGTCTACATACACAGATCAGTCATAACATTATGACCACTGACAGGTATAGCAAAAGCCATTGATTATCCTATTACAATGACATCTGAAAGTGGGTGAGATATATTAGGCAGCAAGTGAACATGTTGTCTCTGAAATTGATATGTTGAAAACAGAAAAAAATGGGCAAGTGTAAGTATTTGAGTGACTTTGACAAGGGCTAAATTGTAATGGCTAGATGATTGAGTCAGAGCAACTCCAAAACTGCAGCTCTTGCAGTTGCCGGTTTGCAGTGGTTAGGACCTACAAAAAGTGGTCCAAGAAAGGAAAACCGGCAAACCAGCGACTGGGTCATGGATGGCCAACGGTCATTAATGCACCTGGGGTGCGAAGGCTGGCTTGTGTAGTTTGATCCAATAGAAGAGCTACTGTAGCTCAAATTGCAAAAAAAAAAGTTAATGCTGGTTCTGAAAGAAAGGTGTCAGGACACACAGCGCATCACAGTTTGTTGTGTATGGGGCTGCGTAGCAACAGACTGGTCAGGGTGCCCATGATAACTTGTGTCCACATCAATTGCACCTACAATGGGCACATAAGCATCAGAACTGGACCATGGAGCAATGGAAGGAAGTAGCCTGGTCTGATGAATTCAGGAATGGTTTGAGGAACATGTTGGAGATGTTGATTTGGCCTCCAAATTCTACTGATCGCAATCCAATTGGGCATCTGTGGGTTGTGTTGGAAAAACAAGTCCTATCCATGAAGACCTCACCTCCCAACTTACAGGATTTAAAGAATCTGCTACTGATGGCTTGGTGCCAGAGCATATCTTCAGAGGTCTAGTGAAGTGTATACCTCGACGGGTTATGGTGGGTGTTCATAATGGTATTGCTTATCAGTGTATGAGGAAAAAAAGTTACCTGAACACCTGGTAATGAAGATAAAAGCTGAATCCATCTTCACTTTATAGGTAAGTATTTTGGACAAAGAAGGATTAAGTGTAAAGAGGAGGAGGGTATAGTGTATGGAAAATATAGCCCTGCCGAAAATGATATTCTAGGGAATCCAACCACCCATTTAATTTACTGTATAGTAACAGGTACATTCATTTATGGATTTAAAAAAATAGATTTGAGATATATTCCTAAGTCATACTGCCTCATCAAAGCTCCTTTTTAAGGTGTGGTCCTGAACCTTAGAGTTCAAAGTATTCATATTGGACAATATACAGTAAAGCAATGGACAAATTAAAAGCAGGTACTCCTGGGGGCAGGCCAATCCTTCTTAGAGATTAACTCCACTTTTGTTGAGGAAAGAAGCATTCCCCTCTGGGCAATCTATGTACATGGCAGGGATTTTAACATATGGGGGGCTATGTTGGGGAAAGTGCCAGGGTCTGCATCAATTTAGATGTGAATATCTCACCAAAAATGATATTTTTGTTGCAGGAATGCCAAAATCTGACTTGCACATTGTGAACGTGAAGTGCAGGGACACATTTGAAGCCCAGCAGGAGCACAATGCCAGCTGAAGGTGTCCAATGTACCTCTATGCCAATTCCAGAGTGCAATACTTTTTATTTTAATAAAAAAAACAAAGGTTTAGCATCACTTCAATCTGTATTTTTGCATTTTTCTACTTAAAAGCATTATTTCACATGACACTTGCATGCATGCCAGAGTAAGAAGCCCTTCACATACTGTCAAAAGCATTGTATATGCAGTAGACTGCAAGTTATGTTCAAGCAGTAAGCTTTCTGGCCACAAAAGTGCTTGTGTTACAAGCTTAACAGCATGGTGATCAAAAGTATTTGTATCAAAATACAAATAAGGGGGTTACGTTATAATTTTACATGAAAAATCAGATTAATACATGGAATGACACACTATGATAGTGCCACACGAATTTGGAGCACCTCCAAAGAACATGCACCAGGTCTCCTTGGTCCCTACCACATATAATACAGCACTGGTTCTCCTGAAACCCCGCAGCATACAAATTTAAATGTACCTTGACAAAATAGCTGTGTTATCATTGTGATACCAATTTTCTGTCACTGAGGGGAAAGGAAAGAGCTTATCTACTTCTGGAAGATACTCATTAGACCATATCGGAATATGCTTAGTAATACGAATAAGTCTCATTATATTTTTTACTGCATTGCATACTCATCCAATCAGATATGAAGTAGGGAGGCATATAGGCGATTTAATACACCTTCTTGTCTCCAGTGAGTACAAAGGGCCATGCTCAGCAAAAAAATTGTAGCTTTTCTTTTACAAAGGTTTATTAGCATGTAATCAAACATATCAGAACAGTTTTTAGATGGTTACATTGCGTAATAGGCAAACAAAGAGACAAATAGCAGAAAATACATAATGATATAAAAATAAAGCATGAGCAAAATAAACATACAGGTAACAGACTTAATGTCCCATAAAATAAAGCAGAAAGAAGGAAGACCAAAATTATCCTGCCGCGGTGTCCCTGGGAGAACAGGGTATTCATAAACAAAATGTCCACATTTATAGCCTGAGCATATGCCAACAAAATTTCATGGCCAAGAGCTTCCCTATTAAGTAGGATATAAAAAGGTAAATATATTCCTGCGCTATTATGTCAATATAAGTACAAGAAACTGCTGCAAACACCGAATGTGGGTCAATCCAAACCCATACACAAGAATATAAAAAGAAATGGCTGGTGCTGAGCTGTTAATAAATTAGTATAAATGACTAAAGCTTCATAGACTAAAAAAAACCCTGTGCAGTAATGCTAAAGGTATATGTGCAAAATAAATGTTGACACGTACAGTAATGTATAAACTCTTCCAATAATACAGTGACTGGTTTAAAAGTGCAAAGTGACAAAGTATTGCAAAGTGCTAGAATTAATAATAATAGTAATAGACCTCTTCCATGAATGGAATGGAACCAAGTGCAAAGTGCATATGAATTGTGCAAAAAAATAATACATCTCTTCTTCTGTGCATGAAACCACAAATTACAAAGTGCAGGAATAAAGATTTCCTCTTCGTGCAAAGACACACTAATAGCAATGGCCTCTTACCTTGCAGGTTATGAGGCAACCGCATGTGTGTAAAAAAATCAGGATCTGTGTTTATATTGCTGGTTTCTTCATGCCACACTCCTGGGCCAATAGCGTCAATCTATTATTGTAAGTGGACTTTTTCTCCCAATAGATGCGTACAATGTAGGAAAGAAGAAAGGGGGAGGATTCCGGATAGTATAGTATATAACCAAATGACTTTTATTTGTTAAAACAGCAGAGAACGCACTCACATTTCATTACTGGTATGTAAACAAAAGTCCACAAGTGGCGAGCTTCTATACGAACGCTAATCCGGGTGCCTGTCCGTCCCTACGCGTGTCGTCACGGTCACCTGACTTCATCAGGGTATACTATGTAAAAGGTCAACACAAGAGAAAAGCAATGTGGAAAACAACATTTTAAGAATAACCATCCCAGCCTGGATGGTACCTGGTGGCCTAATAAAGGTATGGATTTAATGCATAAAACATGGCGAACAGAAGAGAAAGAAATGTCAAAAGGTAAGAAGAGGGAAAGTCCATTCGAAAAGAAAAGAGTGAGTAAAAGGGGAAAGAGAGCAAGAGAAGAGTCCACGGGATGAGCATCAGGGGAGCATCAGATCAGGAGAAGTGTGTTGTCAAATCGAGAGGGTTGGATGTATGTGATCCATTGCTGTCAAACTATGAGAAATTTGGCATGCTTGTCTAAAAGGATGGCAGTCAGCTTTTCGTTTACCATAACATCATTCATATGATTTTTAACTGCTTCAAAACTGAGTGCAGGTGTTTTCCAGGCTTTTGCAATGGTTAATTATTTTTTTTTTAATAGTCTTTTTATTGATTTTCAAAAAGAGAAACCAAAAAGAGAACAAACACTTAAATATACATCGATCTTACATGGTGTCAATGTGATCCTTCATCGGGTATGGAAAACATATTATGATAGTGGTTATAGCGGCACAGTTCGCTGGGTCACAAGGTGGTGCTATGCATAGTTGTACATGGTATAGTAACATATTATAGGTTCATTGTGTACACTTGGCATCCTTTTGGGAGCTATTTTGTGAACGGGATCTACTAAGAGGTCTCTGAAGCAGTGGAGGGACCTGCTAGCCATTTATACCAGACTTTACCGTATTTGTTGGGGCAGCCTCTGTTGTCATATGTGTCTTTATACAGAGGTAAGCTATTGTTAATTAATTGTTTCCACAATGAGAGAGGAGGGGGGGTTGGTTTGCACCGACTAAGGGCTTTGGCTTTACGGGCATAAAACAGGAGCAATCCCACCAGTGTGCGTCCCACCACCGTAGGAATTAGTTGTTCTATCGGTCCTATTATGCAGATTGACATTGATGGTTGTAGTGGCACAGAGGTGATTTGTGTGATAAAAGTCTAATATCTCTCTCCAGTATCCGACAATTGCCGGACAGGTCCAGAAGATGTAGTGAAGTCCCCAGGTGTCCCACCACATCTCCAACATCCGGGAGGGGAGTCAGGGTTCATTTTGTGTAGTCAAGGAGGGGTGAAATATGCCCGATGGACTATCTTAAATTGGATCAGGCGATCTCTCAGAGAGACCAGGAAGCTAAACGGGAAATCCCATATGTCATCCCAGTCATCGTTGTCAAGATGGGGGATGTCACGGGGACCATTTAGATCTTAGCTTTTCCAGAGTCGGGAGGGAGTCGATATTCAGGTGTGACTATAATTGAGAAGTGGGTTTTTTCGCACAATCTGACCTAAGAAGGTCCTCTAGTGAAGATTGGACTAGTTGAGGAGGGGCGTTGGAGAATTGGCGGCCGAAGGCATGGGAGAGTTGAAAGAATCGGAAAAAATAGGACTGTGGTATGTTAAAATCCAAGCTCAGTTTGGAGAGCGGGACTAGGGATTGATTAGAGACAATCTGTGTCACCGTTTTGATGTTAAATTTGGTCCAGGCATGGGGCTTGGGCAGTTTATAGGTGTGCTCCAGGGTTGGGTTTAGCCAAAGGGGAGCATTGGGTGAGATTGCCTGTTGAGGGTAGTTTTCAATTTTGAGACCTGCCCCTCATGCACGCAGTGTGGTGCGCATGGAGGGTGTCAGTGAATAGGGGGCTCGAGGGCCTCGAAAGAGCAAAAATTTGAGCGCCTCTAGGGATCCCAGCACTGCCGTCTCGACCTGGGTAGCTGGGTTGGAGATGTCCGGATTGACCCACCAAGCAGCCATTACTAGTTGGGCGGCTAGATAGTATTTGTATGGATCTGGACACGCCAAGCCACCTTGGGAGGTTGGGCGTATCAGTGTGGTCCAGCTGTATCTGGGGGATTGGGATCCCCATATGAAAGAGGCGAGGAGGCAATGTAGACATATGAAAAAAGATTTGGGAATCCAGTGTGGCGAGCGGCGAAATAAGTATGTGAATTTGGGGAGTATTTTCATTTTAAACAAATTAATGCGTCCCAACAGTGAAAGAGACAATGATTCCCATGCCTTCAGCCATTGCTGAGTCTCCTGAACTACCGGGGACAAATTTAGAGGTAAGTAGTCAGAGGCCTGTCTGGAGACCCCCACCCCATTTAAAATTCTCGACCCATTGTAGAGGGGTGTCAGTGGGAGCTGTGTCATGGGCCACAGGGTCGATGGGGAACAGGAGAGATTTTGTCCAGTTAACTCTGAGGCCCGTGACAGAGGAAAAGGAGTTGAGGACCTGTAGGGCTACCTCGAGTGATGGACCAGCGTCATTGAGGAAGAGTAGGAGGTCATCTGCGTACAGGGTGACTCTTTCCTCCAGCCAGCCAACCCGCAGCTCCTAACGTGAGGAGAGGTGCGAAGGGCCTCCGTAAGTGGCTCCATCGCAATGGCAAATAAGGCTGGAGAGAGAGGGCAGCCCTGCCACGTGCCCCTGGACAGATGGAAGGACCGTGGCAGGCCCCCTCCCAGCTTAATGGCTGAGGTGGGGTCACGGTAAAGTACCTTCATCCATTCAATGAAGATTAGGGGGAAACCCATCCTGCGGAGGACCTCCCAGAGAAAAGGCCACTCGACTGTGTCGAAGGCCTTTTCAATGTCCAGGGAGGCCACCACCCTAGATCCCTCATTGAGATGTTGCGCATGTATGTTGGTGAACAGGCGCCTCAAGTTTACGTCTGTCGCTCTATTGGCCATGAAACCAGTCTGGTCAGTCTCAATGATAGATGGTAGTAGGGGCTGTAGTCTCGTGGTTAGTAATTTGGTGAGGATCTTGAAGTCTGTATTAAGTAGGGCGATTGGCCTGTAGGAGGTGCAGGATGTGGGGTCTTTAGATGCTTTATGGATGAGAATGACATGGGCATAACTCATGGAAGCCGGGAGGGCACCATCAGCCAAACATTGGGAATAAAGCTGGGCCAATTTGGGGGGCCAGTAGGTCTCCATGAGTCTTGTAGAACTCAATAGGTAATCCATCTGGGCCCGGAGACTTTCTCACGGGGAAGGACCTAATCGCCTTCAGTACCTCCTCCGGGGTAATCGGCCTCACTAGGGATTCTCTCTCCCCATCAGACAACCAGCCAAGTGCCAAGGGGTCCAGCCAGGGCAGGAGGTCCCGTGACCGGAAGTCCGAGGGTAGCACTGAGGTATAGAGAGAGCTGTAGTACTGGCAAAAGGCCTCTAGTATGTCTGGCAGGGAAGAAGCCGATTTTCCCAAAGGGGACACCACACCAGGGACCACCGTCAGGGGTTTGTCATGTTGTGCCAGCATTGCCAGAAGGCGACCGTTGCGGTCTCCTTGTTCAAAGAACCATTGTTTGTTTTCGGTACAGGTCAAGTCTAGTAACCTCGGTGAGGTGGAGGTGTAACTCACGTTTTTCCGCATTGAGGGAGTCAAAGTGTGTGTCAGTGGGGTCGGCTGCATAGATGTCTGATTGGGATTGCGTAGAGGTCTGTAGGGCAGTAGTGGTAGCTGCCTGCTCTCTCTCCGGATCCCAGCAATAGAAGAGATGTATTGCCCTCTGGTAAAAGCCTTAAAGGCATCCCAGGTCACCGCTGTGGAGGAGGACCCAGTATTAAGATCCCAGTATTCCGCTAGGCGTGGTGGAATGGTATCTGCCAGGTCAGCATGGGAGATCCAATGGGTGCCCAGGCGCCAAAGGGACGAGGAACGGGAGGACGGGGAGCGAACAGTAAGGAGCAGGGGGCAGTAATCTGAGAGTCCGCTGGGCAAGTATGAGGCATCTAATACATCTGTCAGCATAGTCGGGTTGGCAAAGGTGAGATCGATGCGGGATAAAGTTCTATGTGTATTGGAGAAACAGGAGTATGCTCTGGTCGTAGGATGTTTCCATCTCCACACCTCAGATACACTTAGCGCCTCTGCCCATGAACGCAAGTCAGTAGAGAACTGTTTGGGGGGGGTAGGTCTGTCCAGGTCCAGGGCCAGAATGGCGTTGAAATCGCCCATGAGTAACAGTCTGGCAGGGCAGTATGGAGTGATTTTTTCTAGAATGGTGTATAAGGTGGAGGAGGAAAAGGGAGGGGGGATGTATACTAGACATGTGCATTCGTTTTCGTCTGAATACATTTTCGTCCGAATTTTAGGTATTTTCGTTAACGTTTTAACAAACGATAACGAAAGTGCAGAATACGAAAACTGAAAGATCCGATATAAACAAATGCTTTATTTTAGTTTTCGTTGCGACAACAGTTCGATATAGATAGGAGATTCAACATGACGCTGGCAATAACAATCTGTGTCTATCGAACCTGTGGTCAAATGTGCCTAACCTTAACTCTATTAGTCCAAGATTATTCTACATAGAGAGAAAAGATTTGACATAAAAAGAAAAGATTTGACATAGAGAGAAAAGATTCGAATTGCTGGAATTGGGTGGGGGAAGTAAAATAAAAATAATGATGATGATGAATGTTATTGGCCGATTGTAACCAAAGAGGAGGGGCAGTAAAATAGCTTGAACTAAGTACACATGTACAGCCAACTTACTTTCACTTACGATTTGCTAGCAGAGACACACACACACTGAATCATTTCAGAAGACAGTCAATCTTAGCTGGTCCGTTTGTCAGAGAGCCTGAATTATTTAGCAATTAAGCATAAGCACAGCAGCAGAACAATAGTGAAGCAAGCTACAGTTCAACTTAACTTTTTCATAATAATCTGCTGCTATTGTGTTAGCGTTGTGAACTTGATAGTAATACTAGTGTTGCTAGTGTTGTGATAGCCTCAGAGGCTGCCCGTGTTGTGGGGGGATTTATTATTATAGATTCTATATTATAATGCCATATCAATATCTGACACAACGTTGGATGCCGCGCCCGCCATTGCACTTGGAGATTGAGAAATGAATGTGAAAGTTGGCTGACTGTTGGGGTAGAGTAGACCATTCAATATGAACGACGAAGATTCGACAAAGCAACGAAAAACATACAAACGTCGAATCTTTGGCTTATGGTGTCTGTCGAAAGTTCTAAGAAGATTCAACGTAGCAGCTAAACTGTACGACGCTGCAATCATAAATTTCCAGTCAAATGCATCCGCCCATCGGCTATAGAAAAATTCTAATGTTGGTTGACTAGTAAAATAATTAATAAAAATAATTATTACTAGTCATACAACATTAGAATTCTACTACAGCTAGCTTGTAGGCGAAAAATTCGACCAGAAAGGTACACGTACAGTTTAGCTGCTCCGTCGAATCTTCTTTGAACATTCGACAGACACCATAAAATGACAGATTTGACCTTAATTAATCTGGATTTTCGGACAAATGCAATTTTTAACGAAAAACGAAATAAATAAAAACGAATTTCGGGAGTAACTAAGTAAATTTATTTTTCGGACGAAAACGAAATTCCGAAGCGAAATATTTCAGTGTGCACATGTCTAACAGTTTTGACAAGAGCCAAATTGTAATAGCTAGATGAGTGGGTCAGAACAATTTTAAAACTGAAGCTTCTGTGGGATGTTCCTAGTTTGTAGTGGACCAGTGGAACCTTTTCTCTTGTTTCTCAAGTAAGTAACCACTAACACCAATGATTCTGTTAGTCTGTTAGGGGAAAATTCTAAATCAATGCAATAAGACCATTTCAATATAATAATTATAATGAATCACTCAGTGCTATCATCTGGTTATAATAGGAGATTCACATGCTTCCTTGGAAGTTTTGGGTATTTATCTTTACAATCCTGGTGAACAGAGGGTTGATGTTTTGGCACTGAGAATAGCTGTACCAGCTCCACAATCTACCATACTATTCTATACAGACTACTCTGATAAAGAATAATCTCAGTGCACATTTTGTAGTTATAAATCCACACCTGAAGATTACTGGTAATTTTGGGAGCAAAAAGGAAAATATGAAAGTTTTAACAGTCTGATTATACAAGCTCCTTTTAGAGATAACAACAACTATCCTAGCTCCCAACTGTCCCTGATTTGGAGGGGCTGTTCCTTTTTGGAACCAAACTCCCATGTCCCTCTTTCTCTCTAAACTGTCCCTCTTTTTGGTCTGGTGTATAGACATCTAAAAAAAGATACTACCTAGCTATCAAAACTGTTATACAGCACTAAATCTTTCATCCAACTTCTAAATGATTGCATTTGTTATTTTAAAAAGCCACAATAATAGAAACAAAGTGGTGAAAATAAGAACATAAAGAAAATAAAGTCTATGGCTCACCCCAGAAGACAAAGGATTTGAATGGTGAGTACTGTAAATATTGATAGATTCATTTTCTACTTTTCCCCATTGATAACGGGTGACATTCCCATATGTACATATGTATAGGGATGGCCATGGACAGGGCACAGTGACTGGCACACATGCTCCTGGATAGACAGACATGCATTGGAACAAGCAGTGTGGGGAGTAAATCACATAGTGGATGGGTTGTGTCTTGTAAACATCAATCTGCTGTTTTTTTTTTTAATTAAGTAATTAAGTGAAGCAAATAGTAAATCTTTCAAAACACAACCCTGCAGTCTGATCACTACAAATCCCTTTTCATTTGGACAGGTTTAGAACTGTTAGCAGCTCTCCAGTCTCCTTGGACTGTAGGATGATATCTCTGTTCATTTCTAACAATGAAATCCTCTTCTACAGATCATCAACTGTCACTGTCAGTGGGGGGGGGGGGGGGGGGTGTCAGTTAGGAGGCTCCGTAACTGGAATCTCATTGGTGGAAATTTGAGAATTACGCTCAATTCCTGACGTTAGCTGTTTATTAGAATCCCGGATATCATCGATCAGAGCTGTATACAGTGAGCCAATTCTCATCCCTCCACTCACCCCACCTCTCTACCAACCGACTTTATTTTTTAACAAGCTTTGCATGCCCCTTACTACAGGCTGGGCTGAAGATTTCAGTGCCAACCAACAATATGGCGGTGCCAACCAGCCCCCAGAAACATACAATATGGACATACATACCCCATATACAATGCAATGTTTAAAAATATTTAAAGTGATAATAAACCAAAAATGGAATATAATGCCGCTTGCCAATCATTAGATGTGGTGGCTGCATTCATTTTCTTTTTTTAGGCTTTTCCTTCTGTTTTCACCTAGAGATCTAGCCAGTACCACACCTCCTCTATTAGAGTGCCTACACTCTATGAAGGAGCACAGGGAGCACAGCAGACAGTCAGTATGGGAGAAAGGGAGTGATAGAATGACTAGCAGATTTAGATACACTAACAAATTAAAGCCAAACTCCAGCTAACATTGCAGTTACACAAACAGTTATAACAAAAGTTTTGTTCCTTTTAAGATAAAGGTTTTACATAACTTAAAGTAGAACTATAGGCATTTTTTTCATTTTGGATAGAACAAGGGAGGGTTTTTACCCCTGTCAGATTTTTTTTTTCGCTATCTGTGTCCCATTGCGGAGATTTACCTTCACTTCCTGTCCCATAGCCAAACAGGAAGTGATAGGAAATCCCTACAAATTAGGGGAATTCCTTGGGGAATCTCAAGCCACCAGAACTAGTGTCCCCAATGGAAGATATCCCCTTTGCCTTTAGTTCCTTGGAGGAACTATTTGCAAAAAGTTTGAGATTTTGTGGAACTCCTGAAAACAATTTTCATATCTACAGCTCAGGGAACATTGGGTCTGATCAGCGAGCTGTAGATATACCAACAATAATTGTAGAAATAGCATTACATCAGGGTTTCTTAACAAGGGTTTCCCCGAAAATCACGTAACCCCTTTTGAGAAACCCTGCTCTAACTGATACATTTGCAGGACAACTTGTTCTGTCGATAAACAACAGACTTACTGGCAGGTTCACCAGGTGAAAATAAAGGAAAGCCTAAAGAAAGAAAACTAATGCAGCTATCACATCTAAGAATTAGTAAGCTGCGATATATTAAATGTTTGCTTTTGGCTTAAATAGTTCTTTCATATATATTAATAAAAGGGAGACTATGAATATCTATAAACCAATGAAAGGAAAACACATACATAAATATTCCTACTACATTACTCTTGATTCTCTTTCAGCCAAAACAAACCTATCAGCCGAATGTCAGGCTGGTGTAAGACCCCCATAGTGGGTGATCCATCTCCTGTCTGATCTCAGAGATGACATATCACACACTTTCTGAGCATTACTGCCATTTCACAAAACCTTTCCTTTTCTCCTAAAATATATTTGCCATTTTCCCAGCTGGTCTGATGATTTCCCAACCCCTGCCACAATGCACAGCCAGGCAGGAGACACAGCTACTTCCTGTTGCAGTTTCCTTTGTGACCCACCCACCCATTTTACTATAAAAGTCCATCATCACATCACTGAAAATACTTGTAGCCGACTCACTGACTTGTAGAAAGCATTACAGCCGGTGTGTCAGGATAAGTGTCAGGCAACCAGCATTTTTATATATAGGCCAACAATGGCCGTCACTGTGTCCCTGATATAGTGGGTTTATTTATTGTCCCTGGCACTGGAGTTTTGAATTTTTCGCTCTATAATTTGATGTTCAACAATGAAAAATGTATCAAATGTAGATAAAGGTGCTAAATCTGTTTCTTTTTTTTTTATTGCAGATGTATACGGTATTTACCGTAGACACAGCTCACATGGCAGGCCTGCCCCAGTGAGCGAGACCGAGCGTGAAATTCACATTGAGACTCCACTAACATGTGACCGTCGGTCCCCCAGCACTAAGGAGATCATTCCAATTACATTGGAAGGCTTCAGATTACATCAATTTCTCGGAGAGGGAAGTTTTGGAAAGGTAAGTGGTCAGATCTTTTCTCTGATTTAATATGTTCAGGTAGAGTGGGGGGGGGGGATTTGAACCTTTGTCTGGCTTTATCACTATCCAGGGCTACATTAGAGAGATTTCCCCTCACTTCCTGTCCTGCTGACAACGGTTTCACCAGACAGGAAGTGATGGAAAATCTGCAACAAGGACATGGACAGCAATGCCCTCACCCTACTCTTCTAAAGAAAAGTATTTTTATTTCTGTCTGTGTGGCTGTTGCAGAGCTGGACATACACTTTGAGGCTGGGTTCACATATGTGCGAATTGGATGCATTTTAAACCACATCCAATTCGCATGACATGTGAATGTGACTGGCTCTCAATGGAGCCGGTTTACACATGTCCGTGGCGGCGAGGTTTCAAGACCCCATACTGCAAACCACAGCCGCACATATCTGAACACGGCCTAAAGCCCAAATCTTTCCATTTCATTCAGATAAATCCGTTTAGGTTGCATTAACACAAATGGTGATCATAATTAATGTTTTCTTTAGTAGCTAATACCAAAGTAGGAAAGCCTGTCCCTTGCCAACATGGTATAGAGAGGGGCGCTTGCTCTCTGTTGGGAAGCAGTGGTCTCTCTACAGTGGTTCGAGATGACACCTGATGAGTCAGAGCTAAAGCTCTCCAATCAGCAAAGCTCATGTTCCATGCTGATTGGAGAGCTCTGGACTCTGATTCAGAATGGGAAGTGTCAAACCTCTGTAGGAAGACCATGAATCCATAAATAAAGTATTAAATGTGAATGAACTTCTCTGATTGTCATTTATAATTTCCTCTCCCTCTGTTCCCTCCAGGTGGTTTTGGCCTCACACCCCTCCACTGATGAACCGCTGGCTCTCAAAATTATGATCAAGAACAAGAAAGACTACAAAGATACCCTCATCGAGAGCCACATACTGAAGGAAGTCCGTACCAGTCCATTCTGCACTCATGCATATGGTACTTTCCAGACAAAGGTAAGTGACTCTACATTCTATTTTTGTGGGAGAGGTCGGTGTTAATTGGTTATCCTCTCAGAATATCGCTGTAAGTGATACCTACTTTTCTCACAATGTACCCAAAGCTGCACAGGGATTCACATAGCGAATCATTTCAATAACCTTTATCTTTCTTTCCTCTGCACAGAAACTCTTATTTTTCGTCATGGAATACCTGAGTGGTGGAGACCTGCGGGACTTCTTATACCAAAGGACACCAGTAGATATTGTGACGACAAGGTAAGGCAATGAGGTACCATGATAATAGGGATGGGGTAGAGTAGAGTATAGTACTGTACATAGATCACATCAACGCATAGGCTTTTCCTAGATATAAGATAGGTGATACAATAGGGTACCATAATTGGGATGGAGGTAGAACATAGTACTGTACATAGATCATATCAAAATGTAGGCTTGTCCTAGATACGTGATTCCAACAGGAAGGTCTGACTTTCAGTACATCTGTCCTACCAAGGCTCTACCTATACATCTACAATCTCACACTGAATAGACATCTCAGGCACTGGACATATCTTAACAAACTTTAAACTTCTACTGAGACTGATTCCAAACAATCTATTTTACCACGAGAATAATCTATCACGATGAGTCTACAGATGTCGCAGTGGGGGAGATTTATTAAAACTGGTGCACACAGAATCTGGTGCGTATGTGCATAGTAGCTTCAGCAAGCTTTGGCAATAAAACCTAGACGCTGATTGGTTACTGTGCACAGCTGCACCAGATTCTATGTATACCAGTTTTAATAAATCCCAGTATTTCCATAAACATACTGTTATAATCCAATCCAGCCATTATTGGCCAATTCATCATCCAATGGAAGCTTCCAACCCTTCATCTGATTGGGCAGTCTCTAACCTATCTCCTTTCAAATTTATAAGTTATATCATACGGGGGTCTGCAAACGAATCAATATGATTTATATCTAATGGGTCCTTGTAATTTTTTCTAACGTTTGTCTATAAATGTAAAACTTTTTTTTGTAGTACTGGAAGGAGAGGGGAAGCTTTTTTGTTGCTTTCTGTTTTGGCCTCACATACACTTTAGGAGAGATTGTAAAATCACATTCAATCATATGTGGATGCCTTTACTATCACAAAAAACAATTTGTAAGAATTCGCGTATTTACTACAGATCAACCAACAATTTCAAATATCCATATAAAACACTTCTATGTATATATTGTGCTATGCTCTACCGTTACCGGTAATATTTTATTTCAACCTGATTTAGTTATTACAACCATACATGACAATGCCTGATAATTAAAGCGTTGTGATAAATGATTAATTATATTGTGGTTTAGATTACCATACAAAATTTTTATTTAATATAATAATCTTATATATAATCTTTTCTATCTCTCCATCAGATTTCTCACTGCCGAGATCCTTTGTGGCCTGCAGTTCCTTCATGACTGGGGGATTATACACCGGGATCTCAAACCAGAAAACATTCTGCTGGATAGCGTCGGACATGTGAGAATCGCTGACTTTGGCTTGTCAGCAACAGAGGTGCATGGATCCCGAACCCTGACTTCCTTCCTTGGAACTCCACAATTCATCACACCAGAAGTGAGTATTGGATCATTTTGGTACTCCTGTCTTCTTGTAAGTAAAACAATCAGTACTGACCATTCTACTCTTTTTGATGTTTCCACAGATCTATTTAAATCAGCCATATGGATTTGCTGTTGACTATTTCTCCCTGGGAGTTATTGTCTATGAGATGGCGATTGGAACTTATCCATTCAATGGCTCCGACATAGACTCAGATACTGATTCAGATGCCGATCCTGGCAATGACTCCGATTCCGATCCAGGCAATGATTCAGATGACGATAGAGGCAATGATTCAGACGACGATCCAGGCAATGATTCAGACGACGATCCAGATGACGGTTCAGACGACGATCCAGACAACGATCCAAACAACGATCCAGGCAGTGATTCAGACAATGATCCAGGCAATGATTTAGATGACAATCCTGGCAATAATTCAGACAACGATCCAGACAATGATTCAGATGCTGACCCAGCTGAGGTGTATGCATACTTCATCTGCTACCATTGTCCAACTTTCCCAGAGGATTTCAATATGGATCTCAAGGACCTCATAGGGAACATAGTAAGTAAACACCATCTGTAGCCAGCAAAAAAGAATGGCTATTTTTTTAAGAGTTCTAAAAGTAGAATTGCATAGTTCTTGCCTCTGTACCATGGATGACAATTTTTTTTGTATGTTTTTACAGCTCCTACGCAAATGTCCAAAAATGAGAGAGATTCTTGTTAAAGATCTGCAAAGCCACCCATTTTTTAAGAGCGTACACTGGGTGAAACTGGAGGCTGGAGAAGTAAGCCCGCCATTTACCATGAGCACAGTAAGTATATGAATCACACATATGTTATGCACCTGAGTGTGCATAACAATTTCTAAAAGAAAGGCCATCATCGTACATAGTCTTCACTAATAATGTTTCTTCTCTTCACAGTGCCCCCAAGACCTGACGACAGTGATGCGAATGAAGGACATCATAGATCCTGCCAAACTAAAACAGAAGCCTAAATTTAAAGCAAAGGACCAGAAGCTTTTTTGTGGGTTCTCTTTCACCAGCAGCACATGGAGAGAAACGAATAAGCAACAGGTGTCATCAGCTCCTCCTGCAAATGTTGCAGGACTAGGGTTTGTTCCACCCCACCCCACCCCCCACTTATCTACACCAGTGGTGTGTTGGAACAGCTACATGAGGTTTCAGGCTGGTACTTTTATTTAGGCAAGTGTTGAACTGGCTATAAGGGGAGATTGGAGGCCAATATTTTTATTCAGGTGTGTGCTGGTCCAGCTATATGGGGAGGTTGGATGCTGGTATCTTTATTTAGGTGTGCGTTGGACTGGCTAAGGGGAGGTTGGAGGCCAGTAATATTTTTTTTGGACATGGGTTGTATCAGCTAAAAGGGGAGTTTGCAGGCTGATACTTTTTTTCAGGTGTGTGTTGGACTGACTATAGGGAAAGGTTGGAGGCTTGTACTTATTTTCAGTCATGTGTTGGGCCAGCTATAGGGGGAGATCGAAGGCTGGTATATTTTTTAGGCATAAATTGGACTGGCTATAGTGGGAGGTCAGGGGCCAGTATTACTTTTAGGTGTATGTTGGATCAGCTATGATTGGAGGCTGGCACTTTTATCTAGGCATGTGTTGGACTGGCTATAAGGGTAGGTTGGAGGCCAGTATTTTGTTTTTAGGCATGTGTTGGATCAGCCATAGGGTACGTTGGAGGATGGTATTTTTTTTTCAGGCTCGTGTTGGACTGGCTATAGGGAGAGGTTAGAGGCCAGTATTTTTAATCACATGTGTATTGGACCAGCTAAAAGGGGAGGTTGGAGGATGTTATTTTTTTAAGCATATATTGGACTGGCTATAGCAGGGCTCCTCAAAATACGGCCCGTCAGGGTGATTTACCCGGCCCGCAGACTGCCCCTTCTATAAGATCGCAGCACTTGCACTCCCCTCCCCCCTGCCACCTTATTCACGCAAAACAGGAAACATATAGGTCCGGACAAAGGGCTGGACTTTTCATGTTTAGAAGCGGGTGATTGGTTACTAGACAGTGGGGAAGTCTCAGCAATCAATCACCTGCCTTTAACATAAAAAGTCCTGCCGTTTGTCTGGACCTGTCATGTTTCCTGTCTTGCGTGAATAAGGTAGCCGAGTGGAGGGGAGTGCTGATACCTTTTTTCAGGTGTGTGTTAGACTGACTATAGAGGGAGGTTGGAGGCTTGTACTTATAATCAGTCATGTGTTGGGCCAGCTATAGGAGGAGGTCAAGCGCTGGTATATTTTTTAGGCATGTATTGGACTGGGTATAGGGGGAGGTCAGGGGCCAGTATTTCTTTTAGGTGTGTGTTGGATAAGCTATGCTGGAGGCTGGCACTTTTATCTAGGCATGTGTTGGACTGGCTATAAGGGAGGCCAATATTTTGTTTTTAGGCATGTGTTAGATCAGCCATAGGATGGTATTTTTTTTTTCAGGTGTGTGTTGGACTGGCTATAGGGGGAGGTTGAAGGCCAGTATTTTGTTTTTAGGCATGTGTTGGACTGGCTATAGGGGGGAGGTTGAAGGCCAGTAATTTGTTTTTAGGCATGTGTTGGATCAGCTATAGGGTAGGTTGGAGGATGGAATTTTTTTCAGGCGTGTGATGGACTGGCTATAGGGGGAGGTTAGAGGTCAGTTTTTTTTTATTCAGATGTGTATTGGACCAGCTAAAACAGGAGGTTGGAGGATGGTATTTTTTTAAGCATATATTGGACTGGCTATAGCAGGGCACCTCAAAATACGGCCCGTCAGGGTGACTTACCCGGCCCGCAGATTGCCCCTTCCATAAGATCGCAGCACTTGCACTCCCCTCCCCCCTGCCACCTTATTCACGCAAAACAGGAAACATGACAGGTCTGGAAAAAGGGCAGGACTTTTCATGTTTAGAAGTGGGTGCTTAACCCTTTCGCTGCCAGATCCGACAGCAGAAGGTTTCACACACAATCCGATGGCTGATACCACCGGGATTGTGTGTAAAACTGACAGGCAGACTCCTGTCTGTAATGGTGGGTGCTGGCAGCTGGGGTGGGAAGGAGAAAAGCGAACACACGTCTGCTCTCCTCTTCTAGCTGTGACCTGGAAAGCGGCATCACTGACATCACTTCCGGGTCAGCCTCTCAGTGTCCCCGGTTAGCATAGCCGGAAAGCAATGTTTTGCAATGCGATCTGCATTGCAAAACATTCAGTGGAGCCCAGAGGAGACATGCAGGGTCTTTTAAGAGAACATGCACCTACAAATCACACATGTGATGAAAAATAGAAAAAAGTTAAGTAAAAAAATTATGTTTTTTGCAAAAAATTGAAGTTGCACCCAAGCACATATAATCCCTCCCCCCCCCAAAAAAAATGTTTTGAGGCCCCCCAACCTCCACATATATAAAGGTATAACATATACATGTACAAATGTAAGTGGATCCGTCGCGGTTTCCTATGCATAAAAATATTGATTGTGATACACATGTAATGCCCTGTACACACGATCGTATTTGCCGACAACAAAATAATCCATGTTTTTTTTTCCAACGGATGTTGGCTCAAACTTGTCTTGCATACACACGGTCACACAAATCTTGTCGGAAATTCCAAACGTCAAAGAACGCGGTGACGTACAACACGTACGACGAGCCAAGAAAAGTTCTTAATAAAAGTTCAATAGCCAGTGCAGCTCTTCTGCTTTATTTCCGAGCATGCGTGGAACTTTGTGCGTCGGAATTGTGTACACACGATCGGAATTTACGAGAACGGATTTTGTTGTCGGAAAATTTGAGATCCAAAAAAATGTCCGATGGAGTCTACACACGGTTGGAATTTCCGACAACAAGCTCCCATCGAACATTTTCCGTCAGAAAATCCGACCGTGTATTTGGGGCATTACAGATCGCCGCGCACGCAGGAGTTAGAACAATAATTCTAGTGCCAGACCTTCAAATTGATTACTTATAGGGGGCTTTTAAAGCGTCGCCTATGGAAATATAGGGTACTAAAGTTTGTCTCCGTTTCACGAGCGCACACAAATTTAAGTTTTGACATGTTGGGTATCTATTCGATGCAACCTCATCTTTTATATTTTACCAAAAATGTGGGTTGTTTATTGGGTTTGTTTGCCCCAAAATTCACTTTAGTGTGCTTTTTACTGAAATTTTGCATTTGCTAGACTGTAGTAATATTGTATTGAATAAAAAATTGGAACTTGCACTATTTTATTTTCTAGGGTGTTTGCTTTCAGAAAATATATAATGTTTGGGGGTTTTACATAATCTTCAGGGCTAAAATTATTTTTTAAACGTGTGCAAAAAAAAAAAAAACGACTCTGGCAACAAAAAAGGTTAAAAAGGATATTTGGGAGAAAAGCAGAACTTGCCTTTTTGGGTGAAGTTCCGCTTTCAGTGCCAAATCACACTTTTGTACATTATTACACAATCTGTTGCTCACTACTGTCAGAGTTTTGCAAATACCTATAAATATATTATGTATGCACTTCCTGTCCCTGGGTTGTTGACTTTAAAAGCCTAGAAGGAGAAAATGGAGAGAGAAAGTCTCCGCCACATGTACTGTCCATGCTGCTAAATCCCATGCCAGAAGGGACTATTATACAAGTATTCTTATGATCTCATAGTTTAATCTACAGCCGCTGAGTATATATCTAAATCCATGTGACAGAATATCTCAGCTCTGTCCTTGTTACACATACACTAGTCCTTCCAGTATATTGGTAGGTGAAGCTGTTTATCAGGGAGAAGTATAACCAAATCTCTTTTGGCTATACTTCATCTAGGGATCAGTTCATTCTGCACTCCTGTCACCCATTTTCAGCTGACAGCGGGCTAAAGTCCCCTGTCAGCTGACGTCACTCAGTAGGTCCAGGCTCTGGATCGATCCTGATATTATAATCGGGATCCATTCTGATGACTGGGCCAGCAGCTGGCTCAGCCTCTCAGCAAGCAGCTGAGAGGCTGAGCCAGCCATTACTGCCCCCCTACACAACCAGGCGCTGGGGGGGGGGGGGGGCAGAGCAGAGAGTCAGTGACTAACAGTCATAGGCTCTCTAAGCCAGTGTCATAAGAACAGTGTCAGTGTACAGTATTATCAATGGTCACTGTATTAGTGTCAGTTAGCGCCAGATTGCCAGCCACCATACAGATCAACCATAATTTGCTGATCACTGTCCTTACCAGTATAGCATCATAGCTGCGTAAATTCCAGTATATATACACCATAGTTTGTAGATAATATAAATTTCTCACAAACCAATTAATATACACTTATTAGGATTTTTTTTTAACAAAACATGTAGCAGAATACAATTTGGCCAAAATTTATGAAGAAATTCGTTTTTTTTTTATTGGATGTTTTATAACAGAAATATATAAAAACAAATTTCAAAACGATTGGTATTTTCTTCTCTATATAATATAAAATAATAAAACCCAGTGGTGATCAAATGCCACCAAAAGAGAGCTCTATTTGTGTGAAAAGAATGACATTCATTTTATTTGCATACAGTGTTGCATGCAATTGCCAGTTAAAGTAGCGCAGTGCTGAATAGCAAAAATTCCCTGATCATAAGTGGGGTAAAACCTGGTTTAAATTTTTTTTATTTTGCATCTATAAAAATAAATATAATAAAATATAAAAAATAATAATAAAAATAAATGTTACGCTTCAAGGATTGAATAAGCAAAGCAAGTGAATGGAAGACACTTGCAGATAATGGCGAAGGACAACATACAACAGTAATGTGATAACTGCAGAGAATGAGTGATCCTCCTCTGTTTAATAAAGAATGTACAGTACATTTATAAGTGAATATTTGTTTTATTGCAACTGGATACAGACAAACAGAAGTCTCCCACTAGTGTCAGCCTACGAGCCCCAATAAGATATAACAAGAGGAGACAGGCCAATACATGGGTTAAAGTGGTTCTAAAGGCTGAAGGTTTTATTATCTTCATGCATTCTATTTGTGGGCTGTGCTGCTGTCCCCACAGCCCCTCCCTTATACTCACCTGAGCCCCCTCTCGATCCAGCGATGTGCACAGGAGCCTCGGCTGTCCCGGGTCTTTCTCTCCTCATTGGCTGATACATTGGCTCCCACTGCTGTGTATCAGCCAATGAGCCAACAAGGAGAGAGCAGGGTCGGGCCTAGCTGTGGCTCTGTGTGTCTTATGGACTCATGAAGCAGGGCTCGGGAGTGAGCATGCACCAGTGCCCCCTTGACCAAGCCACATGCTATGGGGTAAAGGGGAAGGAGCCAGGAGCACCAGCAGGGGACCTGAGAAGAAGAGGATCGGGGCTGCTCTGTGCAAAACCACTGCACAAAGCAGGTAAGCAATGTTTGTTAAAAAAAAAAAAAGGAACCTTTACAATCACTTTAATTATCTATAATGTAATTGTTAAAGCATATCTAAACACAAAAACAAAAATGTTACATACTCACCAGCCACTTTATTAGGTACACCTGTATAATTGCTTGGTAACACAAATTGCTAATCAGCCAATCAAATGGCAGCAACTCAATGCATTTAGGCATCTAGACATTGTGAAGACGACTTGCTGAAGTTCAAGCATCCGAATGGGGAAAAAAGGGGATTTAAAGTGATTGTAAATGATCACGTTGTAAAACAACCCATTCAGTTTAAAATAGAAATGAAATGCAAACACATTTTTGAAGGTGGCATGGTTGTTAGTGCCAGAGGGACTGTTCTGAGTATTTCAAAAACTGCTGATCTACTGGGATTTTCATGCACAACCATCTCTGGAGAGAATGGTCAGTGAAAGAGAAAATATCCAGTTAGCGGCAGTTGTGTGGACAGAAATGCCTTGTTGATGTCAGAGGAGAATGGGCAGATTGGTTTGAGGTGATAGAAAGGTAAAAGTAACTCAAATCACCACTCGTTACAACCAAAGTATGCAGAATACCATCTCTGAATGCACAACACATTAAACCTTGAAGCAGATGGGCTACAGCAGCAGAAGACCACACCGGGTGCCACTCCTGTTAGCTAAGAACAGGAAACTGAGGCTATAAATTTGCACAGGCTGTGACATTCAGATGGTAGGGTCAGAATTTGGTGTAAACAATATGAAAGCATGGATTCATCCTGCCTTGTATCAATGGTTCAGGCTGGTGGTGTAAAGGTGTGGGGGATAGTTTCTTGGCAAGCTTTGGGCCTCTTAGTACCATGGCACGGCCTATCTGAGTATTGTTGCTGACCATGTCTATCCCTTTATGACTACAGTGTACTCATCTTCTGATGACTCCTTCCAGCAGGATAATACACCATGTCACAAAGCTCAAATCATCTCACCACTGGTTTCTTGAACATGACAATGAGATCACTGTACTCCAATGGCCTCCACAGTCACCAGATCTCAATCCAATAGAGTACCTTTGGGATGTGGTGGAACGGGAGATTCCCATCATGGATGTGCAGCCGACAAATATGCAGTAACTACGTGATGCTATCATGTTAATATGAGCCAAAATCTCGGAGGAATGTTTCCAACACCTTGTTGAATCTATGCTATGACGAATTAAGGCGGTTCTGAAGGCAAAAGGGGGTCCAACCCGGTACTAGCAAAGTATACCTAATAAAGTGTCCGGTGAGTGTATATTGCAGCTAATCAGTCCTTCAATGTGGGGATTTCATGTACTTTCTGCCAGTAACACACTTCCTGTCCTAGTATGACATTATTTTTTTACTTAACTATATTAGAACAAGAGAAAGTGTACAGGACTATTGGAAATACCCCCGTCATCTTGCCCACTGTAAAGCGGTATTAAACCCAAAATTAAAATGTAATACAGTATATTGCAGCATACCAATTCTTAGACATGGTTTCTGCATTAGTTTTCTTTTGCAGGCTTTTTCCCCCTCAGTTTTCACCTGGTGATCTGGCCAGTAACACACCTCCTGCATTAGACGGCCCCCACTCTGGAGGAAGGAGCTCAGGGGCACAGCACACGACAGCATTGTTAATCTGGATGGAGGGCAGTGTTAGATGTTCTATCAGATTTAAATACACCAACAAATTAAAGCCAAACTCCAGCTCACACTGCAGTTTCACAAGTAGTTAAGCAACAGTTTTAATTTCTTTTGGGATAAAGGTTTTACATGAATAAATAAAAGCTGATCAGTTTAAGCACACCTGTCAGTGCTAAATGGTTTGTCTCAGCTCTGTAACTGCTACATCTGCAGGACAGCTTGCTCTCTTTTGGGGGGGAGTGGGGTGCATTGGGGAACAGTGAGGTAGATAGGGGATTGGGGTGGATGGGGGGGTGGGGTAGATTGGGGGGTAGTGGGGTGGATTGGGGAACAGTGAGGTGGATAGGGGGATTGGGGTGGATGGGGGAGTGGGGTAGATTGGGGGGTAGTGGGGCGGATTGGGGAACAGTGAGGTAGATGGGGGGGGGAGTGGGGAACAGCGAGATGGATGGGGGGAGTGGGGTAGATTGGGGGCAGCGAGATGGATGGGGGGAGTGGGGTAGATTGGGGGGCAGTGAGGTGGATGGGGGGAGTGGCGAACAGCGAGATGGATGGGGGGAGTGGGGAACAGTGGGGAGGATGGGGGGAGTGGGGTGGATGGGGGGAGTGAGGTGGATGAGGGGGAGTGGGGAAGATTGGGGGGCAGTGTGGTGGATGGGGGGGAGTGGGGTAGATTGGGGGGCAATGGGGTGGATGGGGGGAAGTGGGGTAGATTGGGGTGGATGGGGGGGAGTGGTGTGCACAGGGGGAGTAGTGGGTGGATTGGAGGGAGTGGGGTACATTGGGGGGACAGTGGGGTAGATTGGGGGGGCAGTGGGGTGGATTGGGGGACAGTGGGGTAGATTGGGGGGGAGTGGGGTAGATTGGGGGGAGTGGGGTGGATGGGGGGGAGTGGGGTGGATGGGGGGGAGTGGGGTAGATTGGGGGGGGGAGTGGGGTGCACAGGGGGAGTAGTGGGTGGATTGGAGGGAGTGGGGTAGATTGGGGGGACAGTGAGGTGGATTGGGGGGCAGTGGGGTAGATTGGGGGAGAGTGGGGTAGATTGGGGGACAGTGGGGTGGATTGGGGGGAAGTGGGGTGGATTGGGGGGCAGTGGGGTGGATTGGGGGGGCAGTGGGGTGGATTGGGGGGCAGTGGGGTAGATTGGGACAGTGGGGTAGATTGGGGGGCAGTGGGGTAGATTGGGGGACAGTGGGGTGGATTGGGGGGCAGTGGGGTAGATTGGGGGGACAGTGGGGTGGATTGGGGGGCAGTGGGGTAGATTGGGGGAGAGTGGGGTAGATTGGGGGACAGTGGGGTGGATTGGGGGGAAGTGGGGTGGATTGGGGGGCAGTGGGGTGGATTGGGGGGGCAGTGGGGTGGATTGGGGGGCAGTGGGGTAGATTGGGACAGTGGGGTAGATTGGGGGGCAGTGGGGTAGATTGGGGGGCAGTGGGGTAGATTGGGGGGCAGTGGGGTGGATTGGGGGGCAGTGGGGTAGATTGGGGGGACAGTGGGGTAGATTGGGGGGCAGTGGGGTAGATTGGGGGGCAGTGGGGTGGATTGGGGGGCAGTGGGGTAGATTGGGGGGACAGTGGGGTGGATTGGGGGGCAGTGGGGTGCACAGAGGTTAGTGGTGATCAGTGAGGGATGAATGTCTGTCTCTTACTCACACTCTTACTCTCATTTTGGGTGATGTGTGGCTCTCCCTCTGCTGAGACCTCCATTTCTGGGCTCCTCTCAGATATTCATATTTGGTTGCCCCCCCGTTGCCATGACACACATACACACGTAAGGGAGATCAGGGGTCCTTCAGCTGCTGGCAGTCTGTCCAGAGAGGTGCCTGCTGTTTTGACCACTAACATCCATGGAAAGTAAAGTCTTGGGGCACTATTCCTTCCACTGACACTAATGTGTCCCCACCTTACACAACAAGGCAAGAACTGGGGGCAGAGCAAGTCTGAATGAGGGAAGTTTTGTCCTTTTCTGAAAGCTGGGGCTGGGGTGAGCACATGATGGCAACGGTTTTCCTAGCAACCAAGGCCTGTCTTCTATTTGTTACTCCTTCCTCACCATGTGTCCTGCCTGCACTTAGTAAACTCCACCAAATATTAAAAATGATTATAAAGTGTGGCTCTGTAATGCTAATACACCCCCCTAATAATAACATATACTGTGTATCAATAATCAATGTACAGTGCAGTGGCGTATCCACATTGAGTGCAGGGTGTTAACTGAGAGGGGGGAAAGATGAACGTGCACCTCTTGAACCATACCAGGCTGCATGCCCTCAGCATTGAGACTACCTTGACAAAGCACCTTGTCCCCATGTTGATGAGGAAAAGGGCCTCTTCCCCATAACCCTGGCCCAGTGGTTGTGTGGGTCTGCAGTTTGGGGGGAGAGTCAAGATCCGGAACTCCTCTATAACAAAAAGGGTCTCCCAGATACAGATACACCCCCCCCCCAGTACCCTTCTTCATTCACAAAGAAAGGGCCTTCAGCCCTGGAAGGGTTTACCCACTTCCTGACCAGGCCATTTTTTTACGATGCGGCACTGCCTTGCTTTAACTGACAATTGTGCGGTCGTGCGACTCTATACCCAGATAAAATGGATTTAAAATGAATTTAAAAATAAAAACAATATTTTTTACTTTCTGCTATAAAACATTCCCAATAAAAAATTAAAAAAATGTAATATCTTCATCAATTTATTCTGCTACATATTTTTGGTAAAAAAAATCCCAATAATCATATATTGATTGGTTTGTGCAAAAGTTATAGCGACTACAAACTATGGGATATTTTTAGGGACATTTTATTTTTTTGATTGTTTTTGCTAGTAACGATGACAATCAGCGATTTTTAGTGAGACTGCGACATTGCGGCAGACAAATTGGACACTAAGTGACACTTTATGGGGACCAGTGAGACCAATACAGTGATCAAAAAAATGTACTGATTACGGTACGGTATAAATAACACTGGCAAGGAAGGGATTAACACCAGGGGCGATCAAAGGGTCAAATGTGTTCCCTGGGAGGTGTTTTCTAACTCTGTGGGGGACTAATACACTGGAGGAAAAGAGAGATCATGACTCAGCTTAGCTGAAACACAAGATCTCTCTTTTGCTCCCTGACAGAGCAGTGGTTTGCCTTGTTCACCACTGCTCCATCTCTCCACAGAACGATCATCAGATCGTGGCAGCCATCACGACTGCCGGACCCACTGATTGGCTCTCGCTGTGTCCAATGACAGCCGGGTCGACCCTGCCGCAGTATATGTACGGTGGGCGATCCGGAAGCTGTTAAAAACGTCCCAAGATGTACATCCCTTTTTAATCACATCATCCAGCGAAGTAGATCCACATCCATCATGATGCTCACTGACCCACTGAAAAACACTGCCCACTGACACATAACAAAGGAAGAAAGGACAGGCTATCCTTCCCAGATAGAAAGGATAACTTGCCACAAATTTGTGGCAGTGTTGAATTGTAAGTCTGTTAACCTGCTGCACATTTTCATTGGCAAATTGTACACTTGCAGAGCACTTGAAGCACAAGTTCTAGTTGACACTTTTCCAATTTGTAGCAAATTTGTGTGGCAAGTCTCTATCTAGAGCAAAGTTGCAGTGGTGAGTCTACAGCAAGAGCTCTGCAAGTCTACAGCATGAAAATTCAGCCACAGTGACCCCTGTGGTGGGATGACTATTGCACAACATAACTGAACCAGAACTTGCAGCAGACTTTAGTGGCATCTCCAGCTTTCATATTTAGGGGGGGTGCACATTGGGTGACAGAGACAAAAGTAGGGGGACCAACTATAAAATGCAGGGACATCTTACTACACCCAGATACGTCTTGAGTTTCAGAGTAATTTTAGCAATAAAATGAGCATATATAAATAAATATAGTATATGGACATCTGTGATGCTGTTTGGATGTTACATTTTGAAAGCCTAAAGGTTTAGCGCTGAGCAGTTGCAAGGTTTACCAACATGGCCTCCGCCACCTTCCTACTGCTGGTGTTCAGCTTGTTATAAAATGTAACGTCAAAACAGCATCACAGATGTCAATATACTATATTTATTTATATATTCTCACTTTATCGCTAAAATACTCCAAAATTCAAGATGTAGCTGGGTGTAATAAGATGTCTGCTGCCGCTGTTCTATCAGATTACCGTTACCCGTCAGATCATGAAGTGTTTGGAATGCATAGCGCCGTGGAATGCATGTTGGAAAGCATAGTGCATGCATAGTAGGTATTTTTTCGTCAGAACGTCACTACAGTTACACAATCTGTTGACGCTGACTCCCTCTGTCTTCTCTCTGCCCGCTGACTTCTGGGAATGAGCAAGTGACACCTCCAACTTCCTCACACAACATCTCTTTGTTCCTAGAGGAGGGCTGGAGGTATCAGATAAGGCATCGGAGCATTTGCACGAGTACAAGTAATCGTGCGAATGCTCAGTATCGGCACCAATACTCGTACTAGTATCGGTGCAACCCTACTGTCTATACTAGATTGCATATTATGCATTTTTTCACTTGTATTTGGATGAGAGGACCTTTCACTCATTCAGCTTTACAAGCTTACTCTAGTCCCCTTTCCTCATCCTACTCAATGAGTTAATCTTTAGTTTTAACACTTTATTTTTAACTTTTCTAACCCTAACCCAGGCCTTGTCAAGACTACAAGGATCGTTTATGCCCAATACCATTAAACGTTATTGTTCAAAGACAGTTTTACTGTCCATTTTTTGGACCCTCCATTGAATATATATTTTAATGTTTTGTACTTGGCCCAGAAGGACTAATTTCACTTACAGTATACGTTGATTTATTCTTTTTATATATTCTCTATAATCCAATCTCTAGATGATAAAATGGACACTACTGAGTATAGAGTAAGAGAGACTACAAATTATGTACTTGAATAAATTTGTTTTGAAAAATTAGTTATGTCATCTTTGAACTATCATTAGTAAAAACTTGATTGGTCTCATAGATTGTTATAAATCCCAGTTGTTTTTAAATAATATTATAATCTTTAAATTATATTTCTAATAGACTTGATTATATTTGTATTGTTTTTATATGTTTTACGTGATCATTTTATATGACTGTTACATACAGTATCTTACATGGTACTACATATTGTATTATTATTGTTTTCTATCCCTGAGGAAAGGGGCACTAATTTTTCCCGAAATGTGTTGACAGTAAGTGACATTTCCTTTTAAATAAACAATTCAAATAAACCTCCGATCGAGATGACTTTTGTTCAGTATCCATAATATCACCTGTGTCTATGTCACTGCACCTCTCTTTCTGTACATGGCAGCTTCAGCTAAGGAGGGAGAAAAAAACAGGACCTTGTATTACATTTTAATGCATTGGGGTATATTTACTAAAGGTAAATGGGACAAAAATATTTAGGTTAGCCTGGATCAACCTCCAAAAATCAAAAAAAAAAAATTATAGATCAAGTGTTAGATAAGACATTCATCCACATAATGCATATGGGATGCAGTTCAGGTTGCCCTGGCGCATACAGAAAGGAAAACAAAGAGAATGAGGGTCTCTTAAGAGGGCAAAAAACCACCTGAACACTATCTGAAAAAGCAAGTCAAAGTTTATTATACAAGAAATATATAAACACCACACTGCAGGGGGAGTGTGAACTTAATATGTATCGCTCCAATCCATACTACTTACAATCCTCCTTTAGACGCTAACACTCCCCCTGCTGCTTCTGCCACGAACTACTGTTGTCACTCTGCTTACATCCACAACTGCCTTATACATACAGGATAGTATTGCCGGCTACATGTGCTGCTCTCCCCGGGCATATAATCCATCAGTTTAGGCCCTTACTTGCTCAACCAACTGTGCTGAATTAGTTCTTTCCATGGACTTTCTCCATCCACATTTACCCACATTCCCGATATACCACGCCTCTGAAGAGTGATCCACTGATCCTTATTAGCAACTGGTTTGCAATTTACCCACATTCCCAATATACCACACCTCTGAAGAGTGATCCACTAATCTTCATCAGCAGTTGCTTTGCAATTTATATCTACCTAATTATTAGTATTTATGAGTAGTGAACGGTGTGTGTGAGTGGTATGTTTAGCCGCGGTCCCCTTGTTTTTAATGACAACGTTGTCAATTTTAATAGGGTCTGTGATAGTCATCTATCATAGCCCGCTCCATTTTTTGTAATATTCCATTAGTGTGGTGTTTATATATTTCTTGTATAATAAACTTTGACTTGCTTTTTCAGATAGTGTTCAGGTGGTTTTTTGCCCTCTTAAGAGACCCTCATTCTCTTTGTTTTCTTAAAGGTAAATAGGATATTCACTTTGCAAATGGAATTTTCTCTTAGCTTAACGAATGCGTTAAAGTAATAGTAAACTCCACTTTCTTAGTTGTACCTATAGGTAAGTCTATAATAAGGTTTACTACATGCACCGTTTAAGAGATATTCACTGTTGCTGCAGCTGGTGATGTCACTGGTGCAGTGAATTTCACTGGTATAAGCAACCATTTTTATTGAATGAAATTGATTCATTCAGTGTGTATTGTTGTGATTAGCTGTGATTGGTCACAGTTAACCACATGGTACAAATGGACTGTGATATGCCCTGAATCAAAGCCATTCATTGTTTACAATTGTCATGTGATCTGCTGTGATTGTCTGGTGGACACAGCCAGTGACAGATCGTGCCGCAGTATTGCCCGTTGGGCAAGGTGCGTTTCCCGAGAGGATGTCATATGACGTCCACCTGGAGCGACAAAAGTCCCTCAGAGCCGTCATTTGACAATAGGCTGGGCGGAAATTGGTTAAGGCAACAGATGAAAGACACATCATGCTTGCTTCCTTTTGGAAGATGTCCAGCAGTCTAATCAGCACAGAACTGATGGAAACCATTGGTACACCCATCTACTGTTTGGAGAAGTCTTCAGGCCAGAAGTGGTCTTCATGGAAGAATTGCGGCCAAAAAGCCATACCCCTCATGTGGAAACAAGACTAAGTGACAGTGGCGTCACTAAGGGGTGAATCTGGGGCCCATAGCCCTGAGTCTGTAGGTCGCCTGCCCTCAGTACCAGTCAGCAGTGGTGAAGGATGCATTTTTCCGATGCTATGCCTTTTCAGTGAACTGTTACCTGAGGAGGAGAATGGCCATGGCTGGGGTGGAGGAAGTAAGGTGCTGCTGTCTCTCTCTCTCTTTTTTTTTTTCAGAGTCTGCATACTCCTGATTTAAGGGGGGGTTCTTGGAATCCTAATGTAAGGTGGGGCTCTCTGAGGACCCTAATGTAAGGGGAGGCTCTCTGGGGACCCTGATGTAAGGTGGGGCTCTCTGAGAACCCTAATGTAAGGGGAGGCTCTCTGGGGACCCTGGTGTAAGTGGGGGCTCTCTGATGTAAGAGGAGGCTTTCTGGGGTCCCTGATGTAACTCTCTGGGGACTCTGATGTAAGGGGGGGGGCTCTCTGGGAACCCTGATGTAAGGAGGAGGGCTTTCTGGGGACCCCGATGTAAGGAGGAGGGCTTTCTGGGGACCCCGATGTAAGGAGGGAGGCTCTCTGGGAACCCTGATGTGATGGGGAGGCTCTCTGGGGACCCTGATATAAGGGGGAGGCTCTCTGGGGACCCTGATGTAAGGGGGAGGCTCTCTGGGGACCCTGATGTAAGGGGGAGGCTCTCTGGGGACCCTGATGTAAGTAGGGAGGCTCTCTGGGGGCCCTGATGTAAGTAGAGAGGCTCTCTGGGCACCCTGATGTAAGTAGGGAGGCTCTCTGGGGACCCTGATGTAGGGGAGGCTCTTTGGGGACCTTGATGTAAGGGGAGGCTCTCTAGGGACCCTGATGTAAGGGTAGGCTCTCCCTGGGGACCCTAATGTAAGGGTAGGCTCTCCCTGGGGACCCTGATGTAAGTAGGGAGGCTCTCCGGGGACCCTGATGTAGGGGGAGGCTCTCTGGGGACCCTGATGTAGGGGAGGCTCTTTGGGGACCTTGATGTAAGGGGAGGCTATCCCTGGGGACCCTAATGTAAGGGTAGGCTCTCCCCGGGGACCCTGATGTAAGTAGGGAGGCTCTCCGGGGACCCTGATGTAGGGGGAGGCTCTCCGGGGACCCTGATGTAGGGGAGGCTCTTTGGGGACCTTGATGTAAGGGGAGGCTCTCCCTGGGGACCTTGATGTAAGGGGAGGCTCTCCCTGGGGACCCTAATGTAAGGGTAGGCTCTCTCTGGGGACTCTGATGTAAGGGGGAGGCTCTCTGGGGACCCTGATGTAAGGGGAGGCTCTCTGGAGACCCTGATGTAAGGGGGAGGCTCTCTGTGGACCCTGATGTAAGGGGGAGGCTCTCTGGGGACCCTGATGTAAGTAGGGAGGCTCTCTGGGCATCCTGATGTAAGTAGGGAGGCTCTCTGGGCATCCTGATGTAAGTAGGGAGGCTCTCTGGGGACCCTGATGTAGGGGAGGCTCTTTGGGGACCTTGATGTAAAGGGAGGCTCTCTGGGGACCCTGATATAACGGGAGGCTCTCTGGGGACCCTGTAAGTAGGGAGGCTCTCCGGGACCCTGACATAGGGGGAGGCTCCCTGGGGGCCCTGATGTAAGGGGAGGCTCTCTGGGGACCCTGGTGTAAGTGGGGGCTCTCTGGGGACTCTGATGTAAGAGGAGGCTTCTGGGGACTCTGATATAAGGGGGGCTCTCTGGGGACTCTGATGTAAGGGAAGGGCTCTCTGGGAACCCTGATGTAAGGAGAAGGGCTCTCTGGGGACCCTGATGTAAGGGGAGGCTCTCTGGGGACCCTGATGTAAGGGGAGGCTCTCTGGGGACCCTGATGTAAGTAGGGAGGCTCTCTGGGGACCCTGATGTAAGGGGAGGCTCTCTGGGGACCCTGATGTAAGGGGAGGCTCTCTGGGGACCCTGATGTAAGGGGGAGGCTCTCTGGGGACACGGATGTAAGTGTGGGCTCTCTGGAGACCCTGGTGTGCGTGTGTATATATTACATGCTTATGCCCACCCAAGCGTATGACTTTCTTTACTTCGCTGCTATGGGCTCTAGCCCCAGATCTGTAGATCTGTAGACCTAGCAACGCCCCTGCTAAGTGATTCATCTATGAATGAAAACATAGGAACTGGGGTGCAGAAAATGGCAGCAGGTGCTGAATAAAAAAATGATATATTTGGTTGTAGCTGGGGGCAGTTTGTTCAGCAAAGGGCTGGAGAGCAGTATAATGAGTATTTGCAGACAAAAGTGAAACACGGTGGAGGTTTCTTGCAAATTGTGAGGCTGCAGTTCTGCAAGTGGAGTTAGAGATTTGGTTAAGATCAATGGTGTCCTCAATGCTAAGAAATATAGGCAGACACTTATCCAACTTGCCATATCATAAGGGAGGCGTGTGATTGGCCCCAAATTTATTCTGCAGCAGGACAACGACCCCAAATATACAGCCAATATTATTAAAACTATATTCAGTGTAAAGAAGAACAAGGAGTCCTGGGAGTAATAGTTTGGTCCCCACAGAGCTCCGAACTCAACATCATCTGTCTCTCTGGGATTACATTAAAAGACAGAAGAATTTGAGGCAGCCTACATCCACGGAAGATCTGTGGCTAGTTCTCCAAGATGTTCGGCATAACCTATCTGCCAAGTTCCTTCAAAAACTGTTTTGTGAGTGTACCTGGACGAATTAATGCTGTTTTTAATGCAAACAGAGATCATACCAATTACCTATTTGATTGGGATTTATCTTCTGTTTATTTACTTTCTATTTTGTTAATTGATAAAAGATCAAATATTAAGGCCTCTTTCACACTGACGATCCATTCAGGTCCGCCTGTCAGTTTTTTTAGGCGGACCTGAACGGACACTCCATAGACCTCTATGGAGCGTTGGATGTCAGCGGTGACATGTCCGCTGACATCCGACCCGCTCCGATCCGAAAAAGTGTAACGGAGGAAAAACCTACTTTTCCATCCGTTTTCGGATCGGATCGGGTGACGACGGACTCTACGGTCCGTCATCATCTGATCCCCCATAGGGGAGAGCGGCGCTCTGACAGGTCCGTCGCTGCACAGTGTGCAGAGACTGACCTGTCATCTGCCTGCTCAGCGGGGATCGGCGGAGCGATCCCCGCTGAGCAAGCGGATGTTCACGGGGCGGATCATCACAGATCCGTCCCGTGTGAAAGAGCCCTAACACTTCTATTTCTGAGAGCATCCTTAATTTACAGCATTTTTTCACACCTGTCCAAAACTTTTGCACAGTAGTGTGTGTGTGTTTATGCATGCATGTATGTGTGTGTATATATATATATATATATATATATATATATATACACATATATATATATACATATACATACACACACACACACACATACATATACTGTATACAGTGCCTTGAAAAATTATTCATACCCCTTGAAATTTTCCATATTTGGTCATGTTACAAGCAAAAACGTAAAATAAAAAATAAAAGAAATATCTGCGCTATGATGGACAACAATAAAGTACAGAAGCTAAGCACTACAACCCAGATAGTAAGCAGATATACAGTATCTCACAATAGTGACACATTTTTGTAAATATTTTATTATATCTTCTCATGTGACAACACTGAAAAATTGACACTTTGCCATAATGTAAAGTAGTGAGTGTACAGCTTGTATAACAGTGTAAATTTGCTGTCCCCTCAAAAAAACTCAACAAACAGCCATTAATGTCTAAACCGCTGGCAACAAAAGTGAGTGCACCCCAAAGTGAAAATGTCCAAATTGGGCCCAATTAGCCATTTTCCCTCCCCCGGTGTCATGTGACTCGTTTAGTGTTACAAGGTCTGAATGGGGTGTGGGTGTGTTAAATTTGATGTTATCGCTCTCACTCTCTCATACTGGTCACTGGAAGTTCAACATGGCAAAGAACTCTCTGATGATCTGAAAAAAAAAATTCTTGCTCTACATAAAGATGGCCTAGGCTATAAGAAGATTTCCAAGACCCTGAAACTGAGCTGCTGAGGGGCAAAGAGAACGGCTCAAACAAGTCCAAGTCCACGATATTTAGTATCTTACAAAAAAATCAGACATAGTCAGACTAAAAACCATATGCTAATGGTCATGTACTTTTATAACAAAGTCCAGGCTATAAGAAGATTGCCAAGACCCTGAAACTGAGCTGCAGCACGGTGGCCAAGACCATACAGCGGTTTAACAGGACAGGTTCCACTCAGAACAGGCCTTGCCATGGTCGACCAAAGACGTTGAGTGCAAGTGCTCAGACCACTGCTGGTCACTGTCACTGCTCAGACCATACGCCACATACTGCATCAAATTGGTATGCATGGCTGTCGTCCCAGAAGTAAGCCTCCTCTAAAGATGATGCACAAGAAAGCCCACAAACAGTTTGCTGCAGACAAGCAGACTAAGGACATGGATTACTGGAACCATGTCCTGTGGTCTGATGAGACCAAGATAAACTTATTTGGTTCAGATGGTGTCAAGCTTTTGTGGCAGCAACCAGGTGAGGTTTACAAAGACAAGTGTGTCTTGCCTACAGTCAAGCATGGTGGTGGGAGTGTCATGGTCTGGGGCTGCAGGTGTGCTGCCGGCACTGTGGGGCTACAGTTCATTGAGGGAAACATGAATGCAAACATGTACTATGACATACTGAAGCAGAGCATGATCCCCTCCCTTCAGAGACTGGGCCACAGGGCAGTATTCCAACATGATAACGACCTCAAACACACTTCCAAGATGACCACTGTCTTGCTAAAGAAGCTGAGGGTAAAGGTGATGGACTGGCCAAGCACGTTTCCACACCTAAACCTTATTGGGCATCTGTGGGGCATCCTCAAACAGAAAGTGGAGGAGCGCAAGGTCTCTAATATCCACCAGCTCTGTGATTGTGTCATGGAGGAGTGGAAGAGGACTCCAGTGGCAACCTGTGAAGCTCTGGTGAACTCCATGCCCAAGAGGGTTAAGGCAGTGCTGGAAAATAATGGTGGCCACACAAACTATTGACACTTAGGGCCCAATTTGGACATTTTCACTTAGGGGTGTACTCACTTTTGCTGCCAGCGGTTTAGACATTAATGGCTGTGTGTTGAGTTATTTTGAGGGGACATCAAATTTACACTGTTATACAAGCTGTACACTCACTACTTTACATTGTAGCAAAGTGTCATTTCTTCAGTGTTGTCACATGAAAAGATAGAATAAAATATTTACAGAAACGTGAGGGGTGTACTCACTTTTGTGAGATACTGTATAGCAGAAAAGTGCAGCGCTATAAATTGACAACTATGTGTGTGCCACAAAATATTAAAGTGCAAAAATGCAAACAATATCCATGGTGTAAACCATAACTCATGAAAACCAATAAAAAACAATCAGTACAGTGCACAACAGCAATTGATTAAACAAATGTCCAATATATCAATAGCGCACAAAATACAAATATTAGTATTCTATTAATGTTAATAAGTGACTTGAGTTCATAAACAAAATCTTGGTGCGCTGTGAAGTGAATCATTCATAGATAGTGGGACATGAGATAGACTTGACCACATGAGACCACCACCACAGAGACAGGAGGCTTACCAGAAAGCCAGTGACCACCCTTATTCAGGGGGATCATACAAGGCTTGTTGGATCCGAGATGCTGTTGGAGAAGTATCCTGATAACTGGAGCCGGAAGAGATGTCCCAATGTGACGGGCCTTCACCACCAGATGGTTTCCACAGGCGCTAAGCGGTAGTCCAGTCTGGTCTGTGTGTCAGCCTGTTTTATTGGAATTTTATGTGATAGACCAACACAAAGTGGCATATAATTGTAAAGTGGATGGAAAATGATGAATGGTTTTCAAATTTTTTGTACAAATAAATATCTGAAAAGTGTGGTGTGCATTTGTATTCACCCCCAAGGCAATACTTTGTAGAACCACCTCTTGCTGCAATTACAGCTGCAAGTCTTTTTGGGTATGTCTCTACCAGCTTTGCACATCTAGAGAGTAATATTTTTGCCCATTCTTCTTTGCAAAATAGCTCAAGCTCTGTCAGATTGGATGGAGAACGTCTGAACAGCAATTTTCAAGTCTTGTCACAGATTTTCAATTGGATTTAGGTCTGGACTTTGAATGGGCCATTCTAACACATGAATATGCTGCTGAAGAAAAGCATCCGCACAACAGGATGCTGCCACCAGCATGTTTCCCGGTGGGGATGGTGTGTTCAGGATGATGTGCAGTGTTAGTTTTCTGCCACACATAGCATTTTACTTTTAGGCCAAAAAGTTCAATTTTGGTCTCATCTGACCAGAGCACCATCTTCCACATGATTGCTGTGTCCCTCACAAGGCTTTTTGCAAAGTGCAAACGGGACTTCTTATGGCTTTCTTTCAACAATGACATTCTTCTTGCCACTCTTCCATAAAGGCCAGTTTTGTGGAGTGCATGACTAATCGTTGTCCGGTTGACAGATTCTCCCACCTGAGCTGTGGATCTCTGCAGCTCCTCCAGAGATACCATGGGCCTCTTGGCTGCTTCTTTGATTAACGCTCTCCTTACCCAGCCTGTCAGTTTAGGTGGACAGCCATGTCTTGGTAGGTTTGCAGTTTTGCTATACGCTTTCCATTTCGGATAATGAATTGAACAATGCTCCATGAGATGTTCAAAGCTTGCAATATTTTTTATAACCTAACCCTGCTTTAACTTCTCCACAACTTTATCCCTGACCTGTCTGGTGTGTTCTTTGGCCTTCATGATGCTCTTTGTTCACTAAGGTTCTATAACAAACCTTGGAGGGCTTTACAGAACAGCTGTATTCATATTGAGATTAAATTACACACAGGTGGACTCTATTTACTAATTAGGTGATTTCTGAAGTCAATTTGTTCCACTAAATTCTAGTTAGGGGTATCAGAGTAAAGGGGGCTGCACGCCACACTTTTCAGATATTTACTTGTAAAAAAAATTAAAAACCATTTATCATTTTCCATCCACTTCACAATTATGTGCCACTTTGTCCTGGTCTATCACATAAAATCCCAATAAAACACATTTACGTCTTTGGTTGTAACATGACAAAATGTGGAAAATTTCAAGGGGTATGAATATTTTCAAGGCACTGTGTATATATATATATATATAAATATATATATATATATATATATATATATATATATATATATATATATATATATATATATATATATATATATATATATATACATACACACACACACATACACACACACACACAACACCATCAGCCTTAACATTATGACCACTGATCATAACCCGTTGAGGCATGGACTTTACTAGATCTCTGAAGTCCTGCTGTGGTCACTGGTCAGGCTGCGCTGGCACACTGGTCAGGCTGCGCTAATGGGCACACTGGTCAGGCTGCGCTGATGGGCATACTGGTCAGGCTGCACTGATGGGCACAGGTCAGGCTGTGCTGATGGGAATTGGTGTGATTGTGCTGATGGGCACTGGTCAGGCTGCGCTGTTGAGCACAGGTGAGGCTGCGCTGATGGGCACAGGCCAGGCTGCGCTGATGGGCACAGGCCAGGCTGCGTTGATGGGCAGAGGCCGGGCTGCGCTGATGGGCACTGGTAGGCTGTGCTGATGGGCACTGGTGAGGCTGCATTGATCAGGCTGCACTGATGGGCACTGGTGAGGCTACATTCATGGGCACTGGTGAGGCTGCATTGATGGGCACTGATCAGGCTGTATTGA
Organism: Aquarana catesbeiana; assembly: GCF_042186555.1. NCBI lineage: Eukaryota > Metazoa > Chordata > Amphibia > Anura > Ranidae > Aquarana > Aquarana catesbeiana. The sequence continues at coordinate 457,762,746 of NC_133325.1, forward strand.
TGGGCACTGGTGAGGCTGCATTGATAGGCATTGATGAGGCTGCACTGATGGGCACTGGTGAGGTTGCATTAAAGGGCAATGATCAAGCTGTGCTGATGGGCACTGGTGAGACTGCATTGATGGGCACTCCACGCACTGGGCCTGCTGCAAACCTTCAAGTTCTACTGTCCCGGATAAGGCAAAGGCCACCACCTCCCTCCGACTCCCTCCCTCGCCTCAGCAAACAGTGCCCAGAACAGCGGAAGAGGAGAGGAAACACCAGCCAGCCACAGCAGGGCCAGGTTCCCAGTCAGCCAGCCACCCATGCCGGTGACCCACCCACAGCAGAGCCAGGGTGCCAGCTAGCCACCCATGGTGACCCACCCACACCAGGGCCAGGGTGCCAGCAACCCACAGTGACACCAATGATGGGTCCACAGAACATTCATGAAATGAATGTTCTGCGGTAGTAGAAGATAATCACACCACACCAGGTTGTGGTGAGCTCTGAAGAAGCACCAAGGACAGACACAAAACACATTTCTGTAATACAAAACATCAAAACATACAAGTAGTGTGTATATATATATATACACACACACACACACACACACACACACACATGCATCCGAATGCATTTTTGTCCGAATTTCAGGTATTTTCGTTATCTTTTAAGTGCAGAGTACGAAAACCGAAAGATCCGACATAAACAAATGCTTTATTTTCATTGTAACAACAGTTCAATATAGATAGGAGATTCGACATGACGCTGACAATAACAATCTGTGTCTATCGAACCTGTGCTCGAATGTGCCTAACCTTAACTCTATTAGTTCAAGCTTATTCTACATAGAGAGAAAAGATTTGACATAGAAAGAAAAGATTCAACATAGAGAGAAAAGCTCTGAATTGCTGGAATTGGGTGGGGGAAGTAAAATAAAAATAATGACGATGATGAATGTTACTGACCGATTGTAACCAAAGAGGAGGGGCAGTAAAATAGCTAGAACTAAGTACACACGTACAGCCAACCTACTTTCACTTACGATTTGCTAGCAGAGAGAGACACACACACTGAATCATTTCAGAAGACAGTCAATCTTAGCTGGTCCGTTTGTCAGAGAACCTGAATTTTTTAGCAATTAAGCATAAGCACAGCAGCAGAACAATAGTGAAGCAAGCTACAGTTCAACTTAACTTTTTCATAATAATCTGCTGCTATTGTGTTAGCGTTGTGAACTTGATAGTGACGCTAGTGTTGTGATAGCTTCAGAGGCTGCCTGTGTTGTGGGGGGGGATTATTATAGATTCTATATTATAATGCCATATCAATATCTGACACAACATCGGATGCCGCACCCGCCATTGCACTTGGAGATTGAGAAACGAATGTGAAACTTGGCTGACTGTTGGGGTTGAGTAGACCATTCAACATGAACGACGAAGATTCGACAAAGCAACAAAAAACATACAAATGTTCAATCTTTGGCTTATGGTGTCTGTCGAAAGTTCTAAGAAGCTTCGACGGAGCTGTAACGACGCTGCAATAGTACATTTCCGGTCAAATGCATCCGCCCATAGGCTATAGAAAAATTCTAATGTTGGTTGACTAGTAAAATAATTAATAAATATAATTATTACTAGTCATACATTAGAATTCTACTACAGCTAGCTTGTAGGCGGAAAATTCGACCGGAAATGTACACGTACAGTTTAGCTGCTCCGTCGAATCTGCACATGTCTAATGTATAGACCTACCACAATATATTGGACACCCCAGACAGTGAACACTATTAGTACATATTTACCCTGGGGGTCAGTGTGAACATGTTCCATCACACATGGGAAGGATTTACTGATCAGGATTGTGACCCCTCTGGCATATGTGGAATAGGAGGCGTGGAAGGCTCTCTGGATCCATGGCTTTTTCAGCGCCAGTAGTTTGCTGCCCATAAGGTGCGTTTCCTGTAATATTACCATATGCGGGTAATGCAATTTGAGGTATTTGAAGAGCACCGCTCTCTTAAATTTAGAATTGAGCCCCCGGACATTCCAGGACAGCGCACTGAAGGTGGGGGCATCACGTCCTGTCATTGTGCAGAGGTCTGATGGGGAAAGAAAGGAGGAGTAAAGCAGGTGCGTGTGCACATCTCAGGAGCAGCAAGGACCCAGGGAACCTGTACCAGGTGGAATTATGACCCATGAAAGACCAAATAGATGAACGAGCATGAATGTATACATAACTAATAAACAATACCGATGATGACACCGAGGTGTCAAACCTGCCCTCATCTGATGACATCCCTAAAAAATGAGGAGTGATCAGATCGGGCCTATACCCAAAACTCAAAAACAGTAAACCCTTAAACTTTAATTAGCAACAGTTCAGTGTTGTATTTCAACACTTGTGGAAGCTCTTCGGTAGGAGAAGCAGGTTCCAGACGGTAGCACAGTCAATAAAAAGAAAAGAGGGAAAAACAAAATCGGCGGTTGCCGCTGGAGCTCCTCAGACAGGAGGAGTGGGCGGTAGGCTATGCAACAAAGGACATTGAACAACCCATTGGGGTAATGGTGGATTAGAGCAGAGAGGAAAGTTCTAGGGATGGATAGTGAGTATTTAAAGAGCAGTTTGGTATTTTCGTATTTAATTTCAGGCATGGCGCGTGCCGCTGCCAGGATCCCGATCGCGGTCATTTAACAGCCGCAGCAGGAAGGGGCGAGGAGGGGCCCCTGGTCTTGGGGGGAGCGAAGGGACCCTGGCTGAACAGGGTGGACAGCAATTGTTCAGTAAACTCAGCTGGTCTGGGGCCCTCAGCTCTCTCAGGTAATCCAAGTATGCGGATGTTATTCCGCCTGAGGCGGTTCTCAGTGTCTATAGCACGCTCCTGGAGTGCTTTCACTTGGAGCTGCAGGGCCCTCACCTCTCTGGAATCTGCTCAAACTGTATCCTCCACTGTGGAGACTCTGTCCTCCACCTCCGTGATGTGGGACCGGAATTTATCCATATCCTGGCGGATGAGACCGACATCTATGGTCAGGAAGTCGATCTTGGTTGTCAGAGTTTCCTTGCACGTTGTACTGGCCGCCAGGATCTCCGCCCCTGTGGGGGCCACTGCCGCCCCCGGCTCCACGACCGCCTGCGTATTCGTTGCCATCATGGTAGCGGGCCACCTCATGGAGGAGACGGTCGCCGGTGGGGGGGGGGAGAAGCCTTCGAACCAGATTTTGAGTAGCGGGTCCTAGGGTGACCCATCCGAGGTTTGCCCCGCGATGAAGGAGGTTCTATGGGGGCCTGCGGGTAGGTATTGGGGTCCGCGGAGTAGGATGCGAAGGTGCTGATGGGGGCGAAGTTCCTGCAGGACGCGTCCACCTTCACAGGCTATCCACTTCCCCAGCTGCAGTAAGAGTCAGCCTTTCCCCCCAGGGAGTCTGGCAGGAGGGAGGGAGGAGAGTACGGCCGTATCACAGTGCCCAAGCTGGAAGGATGCTGCTGGTTCTGCAGGCCCCAAGATGGCGGTGGGCTGCAGATGAGGAGTCTGCCCTCAGGGATCCCCAGACAGCCCTCCGATGGCACACTTCCGGACTACCCTCTCTAAAGAAGCTGCCCCATGTAGAAGGGGCTGCCGCTCGTCTCACGGATCGTGGCACTCGAGAGCGGAGTATATAGGCCGTGGGCCGCAAGATGGCGGTGGGCTCCAGCTGTGTGGAGCCAGCCATGGGCCGAATAACTACACTAGCAGCCGGCCGGGATCCACAATTCAGGCTGTGATCGAGTCAGGGGAAGCCCAGGGACCTATGGGGCAGACCTGGAGGCTCACCAGGTTAGTCAGTGTAGCGGATGGCAGTAGATGGCATGGAGGATGCAGGCGGCGGGCCGCTGGTGCGGAGAGCACGTCCCCGGGGATCTTCAGGCGGCCCTCCGATGGCTCACTCCCAGTCCACCCCCTCTGGAGAAGCTGCCTTAGATGGATGATGGTGAGGCCGCCGCTCGTTCCGCAGATCGCTTCACTCGAGCGTGGTGGATGTATGTGGTCTTGTAGGCCGCAAGATTGCGGTGGGTCCCGGCTGCGTGGAGCCAGCTGCGGGCCAGATAACAACACTAGCGGCCAGCCGGGATCCACAATATAGGCTGTAATTGAGGCAGGGGATGCCCAAGGACCTATGGGGCAGATTTGGAGGCTCACCAAGTTGATCAGTGCAGAGGATGGCAATAGATAGTATCAGGTTGTGCGGAGCTCCACAGCAGCATGTCTTTCTCGGCTCACATCCGGACATGCCCCCCCTGCAATGGTTAATTTAGTTGCAGTAAAGAGATGTTGAGCTAGCTGCCATTCGGGGCGTAGTAATCCCACAATTGGTTTACCAAGAAGGGCTATGTAGGAGTCCCTTTTAAGGTTTATATGAAATAAATTACAAAGAAGGGTATAAACCCTGAGCCATAACCTGCACGCCCTCAGGCATGACCACCATATATGTGCCATAGAGCCTTCTTGTGAGCATCCTCAAAATCAGAGAGGAGAGTAAGTTGGAATGGTGTGTAGTACCACCTGTATAACACTTTACAGGCATTCTCCAATATAAGGACATTTCTCGAGCACTTGGAAAGGGCTATGGTCATAGTCTGTTTCCCCAATTCCTTTTCCCATTGAAGATGGTAGGGCCTCAACTGAGGCTTTTTTGCAGAAATTATTGATGAGTATATAGACGATATTATGCCTAGGGAGTGGGGTCTAGCTCTCAAAAGGAGTCAGAGTGTATGGGGTAGGGTGGGATTTGATAAGTTGTTGGAGAAAGTGTCTCAATTGTAGGTAGCTATAGTGTTCTCTCAAAGGAATATCATGGGAAGAGCGTAAGGTGTCAAATGTCAATTTCCTAGTAGGGGTAAACAGGGAGTGAATGTCTGTAAACCCGTGTATGGTCCACCATAAGAATTGAGATGGGTTTTCACAACCTGGAGGAAATAATGGACAATGATAGAGTTTCAATAGTGGGAGATGAGGGGAAAACAAACCCATGGAATATTTGATTGAGTTCCATAATTGTAAGGAGTGGGCTAAACATGGCCCTATCATTTTTGGACGTGAATATGAGGGAGCCATGGTAGAGAGGAGACAGGCATAGGATCGGAGTCGACAAGATCTATTGTGGCCCATAGCAGCATCTGATATGTTTCATGGAGAGGGGAAAGTGGGGCTATGCTTGCTGGCGTAAAAATAGCCTGCAATTTAGGGACCGAAAGGCCGCCATTGAGCCGTCGGGTGTACAAGACATGTTTACTGATTCGAGGATGGGTAGATCCCCATATAAGTTGCAAAAGCTTGCGTTGGTGGAATGCGTAAAATATATGAAGGGACGGGGACAGTCAAGACCCGAAAGAGTAGTTTAGGGAGGTAAGACATTCGGATTGCAGTTATCCTACCAAACCAAGACAATGATAGGTGGGACCAGCAGGACAGCATATCAGACAAACGTTTTAACAGGGATGGGTAGTTGGCCTGGAACATTCCCGCGTACGTAGGAGTAAGGCAGATTTTGAGATAGGGTAGAGAGGAGTGCCACTGAAAGGGAAAGGATGATTTCAAACTTATCAGTACTGGGTGATAAAGATTAACCATCGGGGCTTTAGATTTGGAAGGGTTAACAAAAAGTCCCGAGAGAAGAAGCAAAATAGTCTAGAAGAGAGAATAAATGTGGTAGGGAGATTCTTGGAGAGGTTAAAGTTAGCAAGATATCGTTGGCAAATAAAGATATTTTATGGGAACAGCCTGCAACATCAATATCACTTATATCTGGGTGGGAGCGAACCACCTCCGCCAATGACTCCAATGCCAAAATGAACAGCAGTGGTGAGAGTGGGTGTTGACCAGTGGTGACTTAAATCCATAATATTTAAGTTTAGCATGGGGGAAATCATAGAGGGCTGCCATCCATCGCAGGAATGAGGCACCAAATCCATAAAGGCGAACGGTTGTGTGTTGCAGCTGAAAAATTCGCCAGATAGCATCCTCTGCCTGCGTCTGTGGTACAAAGCCAACTTGATCCTTCTTAATTAAGCGGGGAAGGAAAGAGTTCAAACAGTTAGCCAGAATCTTGGTCAGAACCTTCATATCTATATTGATTAAAGAAATGGGTCTGAGTTTAGCCCAAGAGGAATGATCATGGTCAGGTTTGGGAAGCATGACAATATTAGTGGTCAATAGGTCCAAGGTGAAATTCTGGCCATTTTTAACAGAGTTATACATAGCTGTCAGATGTGGGGCTATAACGTCAGCCAGCTTCCTATAATAAAGCGACATGTAGCAGTCTGGTCCTGGTCAGTTACCCACTTTCAAATCTTTGATACATTGAAGGACCTCCAAAACTTGAATGTCCCGGTCCATGAGGGCCAAGTGAGCCTCCGTCAAAGTGGGGAGTGAAAGACGATCGAAGGAACTGTCTGTGTCCCAACTACCCGATTGATCATGCCCGAATACAATTTGGTTAAATGGTAACGGAATGCCTTCAGAACCTCAACTGGTTGAGTACATTATGACTGGTATGCAAAGTGATAGGGGTAAATTTAGGAGCAAAGGTACGAAGCCTGTTAAGCATCTGGTTTGGTCTGTTCGCTATAGCATACCACTTCTGGCGAGACCAACGCAGAACACGCTCATCTCCATCTGTGCGGCAGAGGTCTAGCTCTGAGCGGGCCTAATCCAAGACGTTTAGCAGAAGCAGGGGATTGTTTAAATGCAGTAGAGAGTAATTACAGATGGGACTAACAAAGTGCAGATGGGTCTATAAATCTCATTGCAGAAGACCGCGTTCCCGTTTAGAAGCTAGCTGTATGATGTGGCCCCTAAGAACCTCTTTGTATGCCTAAAATAAAGTTACAGGAGATTAAACTGAACCCATGTTGTTACGGAAATAATCCTCAGAAGCTTTCAGAATATCATCCTGAATCTCCTTGAAAGATAGAAGCGAGTCATTCATTACCCAGGGGGAATGGGGTGGTTAGAGAATAGAGTGACATACTACCAGAACGGGATCATAATCTGACCACGGGGCAGCTAAAATAGAAGTGGATACCACTAGGAGGAGATGTTTCCTCAACATAAGCACATGATCTATTCTAGATTGAGAATGGTGGGGGTGAGAATAGTGTATGTAATATTTACCTAGGGGATGGAACTCTCTCCAAAGGTCAACCAGGTTATGGATTTGTAAGGAGCGAGCATTTAATCTTTATATAGTTAGATTTTGGATCGGGTATTCAGGATATTTTTTAGGTGCAACAGTCATTTACGTATATAAAACCAAGTGCAAGGTGCTTTTATATACAGTAAATCCAGGGAATAATTTAAGATGTGTAGCCAAGAAACTGGTATGTAAATGTACAGGGAAACTACGGCCCTGAACCTATATAGCACCAAGTTGCTAATTCACTTGTTGCACCACATATGCCATCCAATGAAGTTTGAAAACATCTGGGATGCCTGGCTGGAAGTGCCTGGTTGGTCCCCCCTCCAATTGGTCCAAACTAGAATACTTGGTGGCAGGACATAGCCATCCTCTCCCTCACTGGGGGTTGTTGGCTGATTAAACAGAATGGATGACTGATTGGACAGATGCACTGGGACTCTAAGTAAGGATTAGTCTGAAACAATATTTTTGATGTGATGATGTCTTGCTCTGCAGTGGCTAGTAATATTGTTTATATTGTGATAGTTGATATGTGGACACTGTGAATCCCGCCCCACTATTTAGGGGTGGTACACACCCCTACCACATACCAGGGTGAGTGCCAGTGGTACTCAACCTCAGTCCTCAAGTACCTGCAACAGGCCATGTTTTCAGGTTTTCCTTTAACTTGCACAGGTGCTTTAAATCAGAGTCAACGGCTTGGTATTTTGGACAGCTATTTTATCTGAGAAAAATTCCCAAAACGTGGCATGTTGGGGGTACTTGAGGACTGAGGTTGAGAACCACTGCTCTAGCACCTTACAGGATGGCTCCACTGTTGTGGGGTCCAGGTACAGTTCCCAGATGTACATCAGCATAATTGCTCTGGGAACGGCTAGTGAGCCATAAGGCAATAAGCAGTGTCAGTAGAATAAAAGAGGAAAATTGGTGGAAAATGGAAAGACCTAAAGACACTAACAAAAAAAATGGATTCTCATGGAGTGGGCATGATTTTATGGTTATGCTAAGTAGTTTACAGCAAAGCTTTTGCCAGCATCCAATCACCTGAAGGTAGCACCATAAAACCCATTGAATGAATGAATGATTTGTATAGCGCTGCAAATGCGAACTGAATCGCCTCAAGGCGCTAGATCTGTCCTGTGTTGTCCAGCTTCTTAGAAGAGGTAGGTCTTGAGTTTCTTCCTGAAGGCCTGATGGTTTTCTTCCATGCGCATGTGAGTAGGTAGAGCGCTCCATAACCGTGGTCCTTGGACTGCGAATCTTCGTTCTCCTTTTGTTTTGTAGTGGGTTTTTGAAATAAGGAGGAGGTTTTGATTAGAAGATCGAAGACTGTGATTGGGTGTATAGTGCTTTATTTTCTCGCATAGGTATTGAGGATGGGTGAGGCAGAGGGTCTTGAAAGTGATTCGGTTCTTTACGGTTAGCCAATGTAGGCTCCTCATGGAAGGGGAGATGGATTCCTAGGGTTTTTTTCCTGTTAACAGTCTTGCCGCCGTGTTTTGGAGGAGTTGCAAGCGCGCAAGCCGATATTGGGGTAGTCCTATGTAGAGGGAGTTTGCGTAGTCGAGTCTGGAATTGATTGTTCCAACTACTGCTGCTTTGTCCTCTTCTGGGACGAAGGGGATGAGTCTACGTAGCAGGCGGAGGAGATGGTGAGATTGGCTGACTACTGATCTTATTTGTGCATCCATTGACATTTCTGAGTCAAAAATGACTCCGAGACTCTTGGCTTTGGTGCTTGGAGAGATGGTCTGTCCAAAGATGGTGGGCGGTGTCCATGGGGTCTCAGTTTTGGAATTTTGGTCTGCGTGTAGGAGAAGAAGCTCCGTTTTTGATCCGTTGAGTTTAAGAGAGCTAGTGGTCATCCAGTCGTCTATCAAAGTGAGGCATTTTTCTAGTTGCTGATGATGGTCTTTTTCTCCGGTGATGCGAAGGTAGAGTTGGGTATCATCAGCGTATGAGTGGAAGCAGAGGTCCGATTTTCTGATGATTTTGAGGAGTGGGTGGATGTAGATGTTGAAGAGCACTGGTGACAAGGGTGAACCTTGAGGGACTCCACAAGAGACTGCGCGGGTTTCAGAGGTGAAAGCTCCTAGTTTCACTGTCTGAGAGCGATTTCCTAAGAAGGATGCGAACCATTGTAGATCTGAATCTGTGACTCCTGCTACTTCTGTGAGGCGGATGAGTAGAGTATTGTGGTCCACTGTATCGAACGCTGCACTGAGGTCCAACAGTACCAAGAGACATGATTCTCCATCATCAGCTGCTTCGAGGGCGTCGTCCCATATTTTGAGAAGTGCTGTTTCTGTGCCATGGCCTGGGCGGAAGCCTGATTGCAGAGGGTCCAGGAGTTTGTGCATGTCCAGGTGGTGTTGAAGCTGTTGTACTACTGCTTTCTCGATAATCTTGGAGATGGTGTTGAGGCTTGTTATCGGTCTGCGATAGTTAGGGTCCTTAGGGTCGAGGTTGGGTTTCTTTAGGAGGGGTTTGACGATGCCATGTTTGAGGGCGATTAGAACAGTCCTTTCTTTGAACGACTGGTTGATGAGGTGTATTATAGTGGGAGCCAAGATGTCGGAACATTCTTTCAGGAGTTTTGTGGGAATTATGTCGTTTGGTGATGTGCTGTCTCTGAGGCTTCTGATGATGTTTTTGGTGGTGTCAGTGGTGATTGGGATCAGTGAAAAATTTGGTGCTTGTGTGATGATCGTATTGATTTTTTCTTTTTGCTTTGGTTGAATGAGATTGGTTGTTTTTTTCTGTTGAATTGTTTTCCGGATGTTGTCGATTTTATCGATAAAAAAATCCGATAATTCATTGCAGAATTCTTGGGTTTCGTTTCCTGGGGGCTCTAGGCAGGTTGGGTTCATAGTCTTGGTGACTATTTTGAAGAGTTCCCGAGGGCGGTTTAAGGCTGATGAGATGGTGTTTGAGAAATGTTCCTTTTTTGCTTTGAAGATTGCTTTGTGATATTTCTCCGTGAGTGCTTTGTAGTTTGTGTGGTTTTCCTTTGGTGGAGTTTCTTCTCCAGGCTCTTGCAGCTCGTCTGCGTTCCTGCTTTAATAAAGTAAGAGTGCCATTAAACCATCCAGAGGTTGTTTTGTGGATGTGTGTTCTATGTTTTGAAGCCACTGAGTCTGCAGTTTGTAGTAATGCCTTGTTTAAGGAGTTGAGCGTATGTTCTGTTGAGTGGTTTAAGTTTAACATTGCTATTTTGTTTGATAATGTGGTTTTGAAGAGTTCGGAGTGTAGTTTCCTCTGAGATCTTGTCCAGTGTGTTGTAATTGCCTGTTTCCGTTTTTGGAGGGTGGTGTTGGTAGCAATATTAAATTTGATAGCGTGGTGATCCGTCCATGGTAGCGGTAGATTGTCGAATATGTTGACGTCCATATTTTGTTTGAAGATGAGGTCCAGAATGTGTCCTGAACCATGTGTGGGAGCATTTATCAGATGCTGAAGACCTAATTCTTTCAGTTGGTTAATGCAGGCGGTGGCGATAGGGTCTTGGGTGGAGTTTGCCCAGAGGTTGAAATCTCCAAGTGCCAAAAAGTTTTTGGTTTTCAGGGTGTGAGTTGACATGAATTCTGTGAAGGGTGTCAGGAGGTTTGTCTTCAGGCCTGGTGGTCTGTAACATAGAAGTATGTGGATAGTGTTTTGGGGTGTTGTTTGTAGATGTAGGGTGAGTGTCTCCATGAAAGGCACTGTACAGTTGGTTTGGTGAGCGCGAGGTGAGATTTGAAGATCACTGCTAGGCTTCCTCCTTTTTTTCCTGTTCTGTGCTCCGTTAGGATCCTGTAGTTCTCAGGTACTAATTCGGTTAGGATGGCGTTGCAGTAAGGTGTTAGCCAGCTTTCAGTAATGAAGAGGCAATGTATGTTGTTTTGGGTGATGAAGTCGTGTACTTCCAGTCTGTGCTTGACTGCAGATCTGGTGTTGATCAAAGCGCATGCTAATTGTTGTGGTTGAATTGTTGTCTTCCTATATTTGATGGTTGATTGTAGGTTGTTCTTTCTGTAGTATTTTATGAACGGACGTTGTTAATGTTGAGGTGGTACTTCTTAGCCTGTGGAGAGCGTCCGCTGAGTACTTGAAGTTGCACATGGCGAGAAAATTACTGAAGGTAGGATGATGCGGTGATGATATTGATGTATCGATGGTGAAGTTGCTAAGTAGATGGTGGTCCTGAAGGGTGCCATTGCTTCTGTTGCTGAGAAGATGATGGTCTGAAGAAAGCCGCTGCTTCAGGTGGCGTTGATGACGGTGCGATGGGACTTGGTGGTGGTGGTGGGTGGGGGCCACGCAGGCCTAACTGCCCTCCTGTTGATCCAGAGGAAGGCGAAAACCCCTAGCTGAGCTGGCCAATTGCTACAGCAGAGGAAAAATTCCTTCCTGACCCCGGAGGCGATCGGACTGAGTCCCTGGCTCAACTGCTAGAGGGTGGCCCCGTGTACTTACCTGACCCCGGTTGGTCGGTGATGAGTAGAGGGGTAGGGGTCAGACCAAGGAGAGGACACTGAGGTTGACCTAGGCTACTACTTCCTGGTACTGAGCTGCGTCTGGAGGGATCAAGATGAATGCCGGTGTAAGGCCTGAGCCGAGGATTGTTCTGCTCTCAGTATTGCCCGGTGCCCTTGTGGTGAGACGGCGGTGGTATTCAGGGGTGAAAGGGCAACTGCCCGCGGAGAGAGAGGGGTGAGCTGAGGAGGTGGGCTGGAGCTAGGCCGCAGCCGCGGTCTGTTCCCCCGAGTCTAGCGGCTAGGGACGAGGTGACCAGACTGCGGCTGTGGAGGTGCACTGGGGGCTGGTGGGTCCCTGTAGAGTGCTGCTGTGAGCCCGGGATGAGCTCCGGGTGGTCTGTAGGAGCTGCGGCCTCCCTGGGAGTACCAAGATGGCCGCCGGACTAGGCCTGAGCCGCTGTATGATAGAATGCTGTGGGGGGGCACTGGAGGGCAGGGGTCTGGGCGGGTAGGGGGACCGGGGTCCCGGTAGGACCCGCTGGAGTCCAAGGATGTGCTCCGGGAAGCTGAGGGAGTGCTGCTGCTGCGTCTGGGTGTCCCAAGATGGCCGCCAGACTAGGCCCGAGCCACGGTCTGTCCTAGGTAAGGATCCCTGGTGAGACTACGATCGCGTCACAGCTAGAGGAGGGGTGAAGGGGGCGGGTCTGCCAATGGGGTGTGGAGGCAGGGGGAGGAAGCAGGCCGGGCCGGGCGGAGTGCTGGCCGGAGCGGTGTGTCCTGGGAGGCTGTGAGCTGGAACTGGGCTGGAACTGGGCGTCCGGAGGCTGGCTACGGCGCGGTGACACTGGGGCCCAGGTACCCATTTTCCGTTCCTAGATGTTGCTGGGGGGTGCTGGGGGACCTGGTCAGTCCGCTGGATCCGCTGGGGAGCCTTGGGGGGGGTCCTGGATGGCCGGTGCTTCTCGCACACACGAGTGGACGTCTGCTCTGCTCTGACAACACTGACGATTTTTGGATTATCTAAGAATGAACTCTAGTGTCCTGTACGATAACAGATAAAACATTTTAGGTTTAGAAAATGACCCTCCCTATTTCAAAGGTTTTTTTAACCAGCCAACGGACACACTAGTGCCCAACAGCTAAATGACATAGACATGGCTGCACTTTGGCACAGTTATTGTCTTTGGTACTTAAAGTGAAGCAAACTTGGTCTTCAAACAGTACATCAGTATCTAGAACAGATAAACCATGATCTCAGAATGAACTCCAATTAGTTCAACCAAAAAAAAAAAATAGAAAACCTTCATACACACAATCCTATAACCGCCCAATAGAGCATGATCCAATTTGCTCCAGTGGGGGGAAAATGCATTAGTGTGAATTGAAGCAATAGGATATAAAGCAAATTGCCATATCTATGCATTTGGCAGTGACTAGTGAATACAGATGCAATTTAAAGGCTTGTGTGAATAGTGCTCAAAACATCCTATAAACTGGACATACCTATCTAACCCTATAAAGAAGAAATCAGCATACGTACCTTTTTTGAAGCCGATCCGGTCCGGTCTCCAGCGGCGGAAGCTCTGCTGAGAACACAGCTGACAAGGGCTTTGAAATAAATGGAGAGTGAAGTCACCCACAGACTTACTATGGGGCTTCCGTTGTTGGCTGTGTCCTCTGCACCCGCCTCCACAGCGAAGGAGGCGCTAGATAGGTTAGTGTTAGATCGTGGATTTCTGTAGATGCAGGGATTTTAGTGTTAGGGTGGACTTATCCTTAAAAGGTTCCTGTCCCGTTAAAATGGAACATAAAACTGTAATTTATTGCGTGCACCACATTAAGGAAGCAGATATACCCATTTCATGTCTCTATGCTCCTCCCGAGACAATTTCTATTTTAGCATTAAATAGAAACTAGCAGGCTGTTCTAAAAAAAAAAAAAAACAAAAAACAAAAAAAACAACTTCTAAATATGGGCACCATGGATAGACTCTCAGGATACTAGTGATTCCTTGCTTCACTTAGTCACTTGACCCTCTCCCCTCCCCCTGGGTATACAAACCTAATATGATCTTTGATGACTTAATATTTCCTGGCAAAAAAATTGTAACATGGGTGAGCACCAGTTACTGTACAGTAATGTGCTATCTGTAGTTATGTACCCCGTAAAAGGGTAACATTAACATATATAGATATATATCTATATAGATATATATCTATATAGATATATATCTATATATCTATTTTATAAAAACTGACGCACGGTCCACTCCGCAGGAAGCTCACATCTCTCTCCCTGCTCAACAGTAATTGCACTGCACAAGCTGAGTCTGCGGTGTTATTGACCCTTCACATCCCTTCCTCCCGCACCCAGCTGAGCAGGAAGGGGAATTGGAACATGCAACTCCGGCTGAATTTGTCTGTGCTGTAACATAGCATAGAACAGGGAGCAGATTGCGTCTATTTACAAAAGGGACTTATGCCCTTTTTTTTAAATTAGGAGCAGCATCTGCTCAGTCTTCTAGGCTTAGAAGAGTACCGCTGACATAAAACATGTGCCAATCAAATTCCCTAGTATCTCTACCAATATATCTTTAGATAGATTTGATTTAAATCAAGACTATTTAAATCAATAGTAAAAAGGCTTGATTTAAATCATAATTTTTAAAGGGCAAGTGTCATCTCTGTCCCGCTGCGACTCCTTCTCTGACCCACTGTTGACTCACCGACAGTCCCATTCACTTTAATGGGACGGCTGGTGATGCGGCAGTGACACAACTAGGTGAGGCACATGGCTGCAGCAGGTGAGTGGATGCCCGCCAAGAGGCGCTGCCATGATGGATCTGAAATGTCTGTGCTCTTTAAATGTAAGGACTCATTCTTGCTGGTAGTTAGAAACTTTAATATTTGCAAACAAAATGAAGGTTTCCTATTTAGAATAATAAGCTGTCAGGTTAGTAAATATTCCCAAACTGGGTCTCTTTTACAGCCTGCTGCCATTTTGCTCCTCAAGGGAGGAGTAAAGCACTTCAAGCTATGTGCAGAAAGATCAAAGTTTTTAAGCTGCTTAAAAGGTTTCACTTTATTTTTTACTGCTTGCCCTTCCTCCTCACAGCCTGGTACAAATGCATTTCTCTTCAAACAATAATACAGTTTGTAGTGTACATAGATTTGCAAAACAATGGGATAAAGGAATATTCCTGAACTATGTTTTATCTTTTGGTTACTGTGAAATTGTGTGAAGGCATCAATGCATTGCATGTTATCTCAGCTTGCAGAGCTTGGATTCATTGAATGAGTTTAACAAAAATGTAAATATTGCAGCATATACAGCCGCATGCTACATAACTAAGCTCCATTTCATTCAGAATGAACAAAATTATTAATGTTAAATTAAAAACTATCATTAGATTTTTACTCCACAAGCATTTTATTAAAAAAAAAATCTGATTTGAAAATCAAAAAAATCTGATTAGATAGATAATGTGTATTTATCTATACACACACACACATACAGAAGTGCTCAGTTCTCTCTTACTACAGAGACAGCTGCTAATTGGTGTGAAAAAAACTGTTTGGTTTATAATGATTTTTATTAATAAACACACAAGACTTTTTTTATTACTAAATGTGTTTTATTGAAACTAATACAGTCAATTTGAAATCAATACAAAATGTGTATTTACAATTTTGTACAAAAACAAATGCATAAAAAAAGACAATTTAAAAGTATATCCTAAAAAAATTGGCAAACAGTACAAAATGCTAGAAAAAAAAAGGCATGGAAGCAAAAATGCACCAATACTTAGCTAAACAGTTCAGTTCCCAATGCATACTAGTAGGAGGTTATAAACAAATACATGATCATATGAAAAAACCATACTTATATGAATTCAGTCAGTAAGCAGAACACCTGTGTGAGAAGTTTGTTTCAAGCTGCCATTTTCTGACCCCTGAGCTGCATAACCGTTTCAGGGAAGCGAGTTTACTTTCAGTGATGCAGAATATGTTCAGTTTTAGGGCTACAAACTAGTCTGTGGCACGAGTTGAGAACAGATGCATCATCAAAAGTTTCTCGCAGAACATTTTTAAAAAGCTGACTCAAGCAGCCTAATGCCAGTCTGCTCATTTCAGATGCTGCATATTTTAGTCATGTGAGAGCAACCCATTCTGTGCATGACTCAGAGAGCAGCTCATGTCATAAGCAGATGAAATCAACCCCTTGAAATGACTAGCAAAGAAAAAAAAAAAAAAATACTGCATTCTGATAAATGTATAATATTAATAGCATAAAGAGTATGAATTTTTTTCACATATCTTCATTTATATTTTTCTTTATGTTTTCATGCTGAGCGAGCAAAAACACTGCCAGCAGCTGCAGTACCAGTTGATTCTGATTCGACAGCTGCAGTACCAGTTAGTGCTCATGCACACTATATTTTTTCGGTTGCTCCTAGATTTTTTTTTCCCTGCCTCTAAATGCCCCTGCAGGTTAACCTTTGTGTTCATGCACCATTAGGCTTTTAGAGGCAGAAAGAAAAAAAAAACCCACAACCAGTGTGTCTAGGAACAGCAGAGTTGTTAGAAAAAAAAAACGCTTGACACACCTAAACACATTTAAGTGTTAGGCACATTTATCGCTTGAGCGTTCATTGGCCGGAATAAATTATTATTCTGGTCAATGGAATGAATTAACACCCAAACGCTTGATGCACCTAAATGCATTACATGACTTTACAAGCGTCTCTTGTGCCAAAACTCTGCTGCTAGGAGGAAAGGAGTTTAGGAGAGTAAGCAAAATGTCCAGTGTGCATGAGGCCTTAAACCTAGTACATACTACGCCGACTGACAGCTCAGAGCTGTACTAACAATTTGATGTTGGTACAGCGATCTCCCCTGCTGTGTTATTGTGTCCTGACAGGGGGACGGCCCCCAGCGAGAAGATTTCGGTCAGCACTCTAAGCCATTGGTTGAGACAACTGATCAGGGAGCTGGTTGAAAGATCTTATTCGGTCATGACCCTTTGACAGAAGCCAACCCAACGGCCGGCTTCTGTACACACGGGCCAAACGTTGGCCTGTTTCTGTTGAACCGGCCGATGCTGTCCAACATTCAGCCCATGTGTACTAAATCTGAAGACACTTATGAAATAAATCAAATTTAAAAAACACCAAAAATGCCATCACTATATATCATATTAGCATACAGTTATCAGAATACATTTTAGTAAAGTGAAGGGTGGAGGGGGCAGCATTAATTTTTTTTAAATATTAGTGTTTTATATGCAACAGTAAAGCAGAAGGGAGTTTTTTTTTTTCCCCCTGCATTAAAAGGAAAAAAAAAATTATATGTCCGCATCCACACAAGCGATGTGGATGCAGGGATCTCCCCTGCTGTGCTATTGTATTCTGACAGTGGGGACTCCGCCCCATCAGAACACACTGATCAGTGCCGCCGCCATTGGCTGCATGCACTGATTAAATGCTGTTTTTTTCCAGCAGGACTGTTCAACAGAAGCCAGCCATTAGGCAAACCAGTCCTTGGGACAAAAGAACGGGAAGAGTGTTTCCAGGTGACCAAGTCCCCTGCACATCAAAATATCCAGGACTATTTCCCAGTCTGTCAGACATGGCTTCTGCCATGAGACTTTTCCAGATTAGTGGGAGGAATTTATTTACAGCATCTATAAGACCTAGCTACTCCCAAGTGATGGGTTGGTTCCAGCTCTGACTTCTGAAGGTGCAGGATCTAGCTGAACCTTTAGGGAGTCTGAACATTGTGGTAAACATGGGTTTATGAAGTCTGTGTCAACTGGTTCCTCAATAACAGTTCATCAAGGTATCTCAGAATGGGGATACCCTGAGAGCCAGCACCTTGGTAAACACTTGAAGTGCAGAGAACAGCCAAGAGGGAAGGTCAGCAAAGTAGTGTTTTATGCCAACAGCAAACACACAGGAACATTGATGTCCTGGAAAATGGGGACGTGCATGTAGGCATTCTTGATGTTCACTGAGGTCAGAAAGTCTCTTGGAAGGAGGGAGACAATACCTGACCAGGTAGATTCTATAGAGATTTTTTTTACAAGAAAATTGTTTAGTGCTTTCAGACCCAAATGGCATAAAGACACATTTTGCTTTGAGAATGGTAAACAAGTTGGAATAGAAACCTTCATTGCTTCAGAATAGGAACAATAACTCATTGGAAAGGAGTTTTGCCAAGGCAGCAAGAAGGAGGGAAGGTTAGAAGACATTTTGTAGGTAGCAGCAAGTCGAACTGACCTTCAAACCCTTGTGGGGTGCCAGTGGTGCTTCAACTAAGACCAAAGAGTCGGAGCAGAAAAAACAGGCACACTAATATGGTAGACATGACACATTAAAAAAAAAAAAAAAAAGTGTTGCATGTTCCACATGCATTGTGTCGCAGCACTGTATTCTCAGCTGTCCCCCATAGGGGATATACCAGAAATTGAACAGTACACGTCCAGGCGCTTTGACACAGTAAAAACGGGTACAGTTTCAGTCTCAGAGTGCTTGCGACACTGGAATATAACACTGGACAACAAAGATTTTTTTTCCTGAACACTTTTTGGTGGATTTCTTAGATTTTTTTAAACTGCTAATCACAAAAAAAACCCGTACTTTAACCTATCACATAATGTTTTATAGAAATCATCTTTTTTTTGCAATTACTTCACTTAATTTATATATATATATATATATATATATATATATATATATATATATATATATATATATATCAGTTTACTAGTATTCACTTGTGTTATAGGATGCTTTATGTAGCTCATGAATGTCCTGGCATACTGCATACCATTTGTGGAGATAGTAGAGTTTGGGCATGCATAGGCTGGATATATATTGCTTGAAACGGCTATAAAAGAAGCTTGCATGCACAGATGCTGCTCATTTTGTTGATATCAGTTTCCATGTATTTTGATGCAACAGTTTCAAGGCATAGCATTGTCTATGTACATGTAATTTACATAACAAGTAAGCTAGTTATAGACTTGGCATAGGACAATTGGTGACAGCAAAAATTCTCACGGTTAGAACAGTTGTGATATGTTCTGCTATATTTGTGGCGAGTACACACTTAAGTCTCAAAGACATCATGGCTGGACTTGTTAAAGCGTATGAAGTGTACTCTGGTTGTAAGATTGATGATCAAGACAAGGCCTGGGCTCCTCATTTTTGTTGTGCAAAATGTGCTGTCGATCTTAGAGCTTGTCTCAGAGGAACTTAGAAGCCAATTCCTTTTGATGTCCCAATGATTTGGCAAGAACAGAATGATTATGTGACAGACTGTTACTTCTGTGTGACCAATGTTGCTGGTTTCTCTGCTAAATACCCCAATCTGCCTTCAGCCGTAACACCAGTGCCACATGACAACAATCTGCCAGTACTGAAGCCACTAAAGAAATGGAGCTTAGGGTGAAGCAGATGAAGATGCTGCAATGCACCAGCCAGGCACAGATGGTGACAATGATCAGGATGAGATAAGGCTCACCAGACATACTGTACATAGTTCAAAATAACCTAGTCAGGGACTTAGGTTTGTCAAAATCAAAAGCAGAACCACTGGGTTCAAGACTAGAAGGATGGGGTTTGCTATCACAAGGTAAGAAAATGTCTGTGTTTTGAAGCTGCCAAGGTGGTTCAAGAAATTTCTTAGTACAGAAGCGAGGTTGTCAGCCTGTGCAAACATTGATGGTTTGTTCACAGCTTTGGGTTATTAGCATGACCTGTGGAGCGTCGTGGTAGTTCATTGACACTTCCTGTCAGATTGTATCTGCTCGTCCTTATGGGATGTACAGGCACACAGATACACTGACAGATCTGAAAGAGACCTGCATGGCACCTGGTGCTATGCCTTACAGGCTCCAAAAAAAAAAAAAATGCAAATTTTTTTTTTTTTTTTTTTTTTTTGCAAGTAAAAAAAAATTTGCATTTGTTAATTTTTCTAAAAAGTGAACTTATCCTTTTAACCTGCACACACACACACAAACTAATCTGGAATTATGAATTTCCCAAACTTCAATTGGAAATTCAGACTTCATATTTATAACACAGCAAAGGTTACAGCGACAAACTTTGATCAGTTTAAAGGCCAATTTACACTAGTAGGGTGACAAGCATTTGTCTGCACTGTAGAACGCTAGTCACTACTAGAACACACAGAAACAGAGCTGCGCTGCAGTGATCTGAGTACAATGAAGCATGGCTTTCACTGTACAGTTACATGAATGAACTGTCACTTTTGTACACTTCAAATAAAACTGTTAAAAAAAAAAAAATACAAAAATTTGCATTTAGGCATTACCAGTACAAGTAGCACAAATGTTATTTTTAGAGGCTCATAACTAATTTGTACAAAGACCTGGTATACGTAATCCTGCTTGCTCATCTCCGCAAAATTATTTTTGAATGATAATTGCTGCCAGAAATTTTGCACAGTTACACTATAATTTCTAAATAGCTGGAGTGAGTGCTGGTGATTAAAATTTAGTTCAAGCACAGTTTGTGTATGCATTTAATCTACTTTCTATAAATATGCTTCTGCAAATTCAGATTTCCCCATTGCTTAGTGGAAAGGCAGGCTGCATGTAGAAGGAACAAAGCAGACTGTCAATTGAATAAGGATGTCTGCTGTAGAATGACTGACAGGAGGTCAATTAAACGTGGCCTGTACTGACACTTCACCAATTATCTAAACAAAGCACTGCAAATATTTGGAACATGTAGTTCTTACTTCTAGCAATACTGCTGGCAAAGGCACTAAAAATGCATATAAACACTTTACTTCAAGAATTGGTAACATACAGCTATTAGAACATGCTCCATTGACCCTGCGCTGGTATACCGAACAGGATTTGACAGCTTCTGTCCTCTACATATATCGGCTGGCTATATATTAATTAGCTCAGCCATGTGGCACTTAATTCTGATTATGAAGACAAATTTTTGGTTTAAATATCACACACACTAAAACATGCTGTCATATTGCTGCCCAATACTGATATAGTTGTTTAAAACGTACCTATAACTATACAAATGGTTTCTGCCCCCTCCACCTTTTTCCCTCTAAAATTCCTTCAAGTACACTTGTAATGAAAAGAAAAAGAAAAAAGTACAACAAATACAGAGGAGAACCAACACTGTTTCTTTAAAAATATGAAATGCCTGGCAGTAATCCTACTCTGGTGTCAATGCTTTTTTAGACAATGACCTGGAACAGATAAACTCAGAAATTTGAAATTCACTGGTAGCGCTCTTGTTCTACGCCAGAGACTCAAATTGCTGAAGAAAGTCAGCCAGACAAATAGCAGTTTGCACAAGGTGGCCAACAATGGTAGAAAATACTTTTTTCTCACGACAGATTTTCTGCAGACGTTTTGCCCAACTCACTGAAATGTCAACTGGAAACCTTCTCCAAGTTTAGAACAAGAGTACAATATTCCTATAAAACCAAACCCAAGCAGAGTACAAAACAAAATTACTGTTTCAAAATACAATCCATATAAAACTACTAGTAAATAACACTGCGCATCCACGACATTTCAAGGTTTAAAAGGAGTGGTGGATATGGTCCCCTTTAACATTTACACATTTCTCTTTGAGCCACAACAAAACACCTTTTGGGATACCCATTACTGTAATATTCCATAACTTAAAAAGTACCATTGCATACATATATTGAGAACACAATGTATTGTGCTCCATGTATATAAATATTACGTGACATTGCACATAATTCAGAAAAAGTCATGCATCTAAGAAAAATCATTTGGAACGTGATGCATTATGTGACAACCTACAGGTTCAAGAAGCCAGTAACTTTGGCTTTGAGAAAAAAAAAAATTAACATTCCTATAAACCAGAAAATTGATTGTATTAGCGAATTCCTTCCTCACAATCAGCATTGTTCCAATATAAAGCATGTCTGTGACAACATCTCAATTGTGAGAGAATTTAGGGAAGAAAAACACTGCAAGTTTAAAGTCAAATCAATCAAAAACTATCATACTTGTCCAAGATTGCAAGGCAAACTCCTAAAATTGCTGGAAATTCTTTGCCTTAAATAAAGGCAGCCTCACTTGCATCAATTATGTACTTGATTCTGTTGGAAACCTGCTTCATAAATCTTCCTAAAAATGTGAGAAATAATGAAGAATTCCAACATGATTCATTTATATCCTTTTTTACAAGTACCTTTATAATATGCTGATTTGACATGTGCTATCTGGGCATGCTCTAGCTATGCATTTTCGCAATACTGATATAAAGCATAAAGCTACTGATAGCACCATGTGAAAAAAGCGCAAAGTAATACTCCTGAATTACTTAAAATAATTTGTTGCATAATACACTTGCTTAGTATAAAAAAAAAAAAAAAATGCACAACACCACCTTTTTCAATAGGCACATTCAATGTAAAAACTAAATATATAATAAATACATGTAAACAAGATCTAGTGCTATAAAGAAAAAAATATCTAGTGCTGTATACAATCCAGCTGCAAACTTAAGAAAGTATGCTGTAGTTATAAAAACAGATTAACCGTACCAAAAGAAAAAAATCCAATACAAAAAGGAATATCTTCTAAAAACAGTGTCATCAACAGTACCTGTATATCGCATCTAAGGCTTTACTTAAAAGGTTAGTCCATCAAAGACTGATAAGTCAGTTTTGAGTACATGGTCGTGGTTAGGTGAAAAGATAAGTTCAACTTTAAAAAAAACTATAAATGCACTTTTTTTGCAGGTAAAAACATGACCGGGGTGCGCCTCGGCATCGCCTCGCCTCACCTCCCAGCATAGCTGCCTGCTCATACCTCATACGGGCAGGCAGTTAGTTACCTGAGAGTAGGAAGATCAGTGGACTACAAGAGCGTTCACCAGCACCCCAACTAAAAACTACAAGCTGCAATGGCTGATGGTACTTGTAGGCATTCCTTCACAGGAAACTGTGAATTAATGACATGGCCTTGTGGGCGGAGCAGATGCTGGAACATGTTCCACTCTAAAAACGGGTGTAACATGTAACATGTTCCAAAGGTGAACTTATCCTTTAAATACTGTTTTCTTAAATCTCTGCGCAATTCTGCAGCAAGATTTCCATATCTAAATTCCAAGATATAAGCACCTACCTCGACTACTACAAGGGTGCCTCAATCTTCCTGGTGTAGGCTCCATTTAACATTTGAGAATGCAGCTGAATTGGCAAAGACCCAGCTACAATAGAAGTAGTGAGAATACAAGGAAAGGAAATGTGGAGGCCAAAACTCAGGAGAGGATATCTTGACTCCAGAATCTCCAAGGAATATAGGAAAAGAGCCAAACACTCAATAAAGTCCACCTATGGATGTACTGTAATATCAGTATTTGATGGACTGACACTTTAATAATATGCACAAAATTAAACAGTCTGCATGGACCCATGACAGTAAGTAAACAGTATTCAACTTACTCTGGAATCTATCACTGTAACTGCATTTTTGGCTTTAATATATCTGTCGATTAGTATGGCAAATACAAGCAAATTGAGTTGGGTTATTCAGTAAGGCAGTGTAAAGCCTAGTACACACAATAAGAATATCGGATGAATGATCGTCCGTTTTTTTTTTTGTTTTTTTTTTGCATGCTAGTCTCATATCGAAAACCAATAGGTTACTAAAGTTATGAAAATTCTCATACGACAGAATACAACTTCGGAAGTGATGTATTGTATTGCAATGTATTCTTTCATTTCCAAGCATGGGTGGTCTTGGTCACACAATTTTTTTTCATACAAATACCATACTAATTACATCAAAATCGTTTATTTTGTTATCGCACAAGAAATTTTTGTTGTGCTTGTCCGTTCTGATATTTTTGCATGAACTATTGTGATCGCCTTTCAATAGCTGTGTACTAACCATCAGATTATCGTACGATCGCTCCAAAAGCGATATTTTCTGTCTGATTTTCTCATTGTGTGTAATAGACATAAAGTGTTATGGTGGTTTAACAATGTACAGCAATTACCCACGTTTCAGTTTACTGCAAAAAGGATTTGAGATTACTGTACTTTGCTGAATAAGCAGCGTTTCCACAACCCAGCTAATGGTCGTGGTTGGATAGCAAATGTATTGCAAACAGGCAGAAACATAGTTTCACTAACAGCATAGAAGATTCTGATTGCTTATTCTATGACAGGATCTAGAGGATATGACCTGCTACTAGCCACAAAAAGAGGAAAAAACACTGCTTTGGAACACTGTGCGAATAATTAATAAAACATTACAACAGCAGTGACATTCTTAACAGTGGTTAAAAAGGTAGTGAAATTGTCACCTCACCTGTAACAATGGCTAGTTATTGTTCCTTTTGCATGGCATAATGCTTTAAAATTAGTTTGCATCACAGCACTTAAAATGGTTGTAAACCTCAGAAATGAAATATGAACAAAGCATATACCTCTATAATGTGCACTTGTCTCAATTAAGAGTACTAAGTGGCTG
Source organism: Aquarana catesbeiana (assembly GCF_042186555.1). Taxonomy (NCBI): domain Eukaryota; kingdom Metazoa; phylum Chordata; class Amphibia; order Anura; family Ranidae; genus Aquarana; species Aquarana catesbeiana. Next base: position 457,786,880 of record NC_133325.1, read on the forward strand.
CTTTGTTCCTCTGCTATTAGCATGAATCACGTCTGACAAGCTTTCCTGACACCAAGAGAAACATGGTGACAGGGAGGGACCTATAGCTGACTGGCAGCCTCAGCTCTGTCCCTGTGTGTTGTGTGAAGGGGGGGGGGGGGGGGGGTCCCTTCCCTCCAGCTCCCCACCCCCTATTTTTTGACAGCTCAGGTAAGCTTTATAAATTGTGGACTGAATGGATGTAGAAAATAGAGGACTGCAGATAAACAGGTGCAACTTATGGAGGATTTGTTGAGGCCAGTCGTTTCACTTAATATATGTAAGGGTTTACAACCACTTGAAGGAAAAAACTCCGGTCACTTTTTTGCTATAAAGAGGAGAAAGGTAATAAAGTTTAGAGTTTTAATACTGTGTCTGCTTTGAGAAGATTTCCTGTCAATTAAACTTGAATCAATAAGACAGGAAATCAGGGGAATTTTTCTTCAACATCTGAAAAGGTAATGACATTTTCCCAATAGGGGTACGGGGTTAGAATAAAACTTGAAAGTTTCTAACCCTTGTCCACTATATACAAATAAAAAAAATAAATAAATAACCAATTTTAGCGGGTGTCTGCACCCATTCTAAATTCCACATTTAGAAAGGATGGCATTAAATAGACAAACTATGATGTATTGGCCAAGTTGTTGAGAAGCCCAAACACAGATCTGAGTGATTATAAGCATGAAAATTGCAACCTCAAATAGGCCCTTCGTCAATACTCTGCAGGACAATTTTTTGCTTTTGGATTAAATGACTCCTGCCACCTCGGCTTGTACCAGAATTCCCTGCAATGGCTGGCGCAGAGGTTGGATGCATTATTTCCTCTCCAAACAAGCTAATTTTTGCATCCATTTCTATTGCTTTAGCCAAGTTAAAGGCATATGATTCCAAAGATGAGCTTGACACATTTTCCTCTTCCGATCCTTTGCTGACATCTGTTGAAACTAAAAACATTCTCATATTAGAAACATAAAATGTTGTAAGAATGGTTCTAAATCTGTAGATATTCAAAAAGTAAAATACAGAATATACAGAAGGCTTAGACATGCAAAGTCAGTGACATAATGGACTGCTTCCCAAAGCACTCCAAGAATCAAGTTTGTTGAGAAAGTGTATATGCACAGATTTATTTATACTGGACACTGGTTCGGCCACCCCATCATGGGTGACTAAGGGGTTATGTTTGAATTCACTGCTTCCATGGGTTCACAGTAGATCTAGTGGGTTTGAAATTCATAGTCCCAGCAAAAAATGTGGAAATTCACCAGATAGAATTTTTTGTTACCACAATGCACCGATAATAGTGGTACTAAAAAGCAAACATTTACATTATTACATTGCAGTTTACCAATTAGATTCGATTGCTGAATTACTTTTCTTTTTTTAGCCAGTAAATCTATTGTTTTTCAGCAGAACAAACTGCCCTGCAGATATAGCAGTTACAAGGATGAGACTTATACTCTTACAATGGTCAGCTTTTATTTATTGTAAAGTCTTTAACCCAAAAGAAAAAAAAGGAAATGCTGTAACTGCTTATAGAGTATTAGCTGGAGTTTGTCTTCAGTGTGTTAGTGTATTTAAATTTACTAGTCCATCTAACACCCCCCTCCCCCCAGACTGACAATGCTGCTGTCCAAATGTGCCCCTTCATCCACAGTGGAGGCACTCTAATACAGGAGGTATGTTACTGGTCAGATCACCAGGTGAAAACAGAGGGGATAAAACGAAAACTAACACAGCCACCACATCCAAAGAATGATAAGCTACAATAAATTAAATTTTTGTTTTTTGGTTTAATACTGCTTTAATCTTTCAACTATGGGCAGCAGGGTTACAATGGCCAATAATGATGGCTTTTCATGTGGTATCCCCCTCCCTATTAAAGGGTGGGTTCTGAGCAGCCATGTTTTAGTGGGTATTGGAGTAGTTTAGAGATAGCCAACATCTATAGGTAGGGAGATTTCGTTCTAACAAGGTGCTATAGTGCGATCAATTACTGTGAATTGCAGTGTGGTGGGCTACATATTTTTGTGTAACCACATCACCCCTCCCACTTTATGTTCACAGTTCAGAAAACCAACAATTCTTTCTTGGGACTACCTTTTTGTGTGTGTCAACAAAAACTGTAGTTGCCGTTTAGCTGCTGAACAGAACAAGGGGGAAACTCATTACAAAGCCACCTGCAAGATCTTCTGAACCTAACCATTGTGACAACCCTTAGGCATAATAAACAGGGAATCAGACTGTTGAAACAAAGCTATAGACTCTCAGATAAATTTGAACAATTGGGACAATGTCTATAATGAAGCACCTTCTCCTTAGGATGCTTTGGATTAGGACAAAAGGATGGCAACACAATGTTCTGATTCAAGAGGAATGAAGAAGCCACCTTATGTAAGAAAGAGGATTGAGGCCTCAACACCAACTTCTTTGTGAAGAACCAGGATAGACTTTGTTTAAGGAAAGCACAGCCAATTCGATAAACCGGCGACTCGTCAAAGCCAGTGACTGTAAACCAGGTTGGAAGATTGGACAACAAATCTGGATGACCCGGAGGAGCCCATGGCTTGTCTGCCAAGAGATTTAGAATGTCCACATACATTGTTCTCCTTGGCCAAGCAGGTGCAATTGGAATCAACAGAATGCCCTCCACCTTTATCCTGCACAACAGGCTGGGAAAAAGCTGCAGTGGGGGCAAGGCATAGATCAGGAAAAATTGATGCCAAGCAGTCACCAGGGATCTACTGCAAATGCCTTTAAATCCCTGGTTTGAGGCATAAACCTGTCCAGTTTGTTGTTGAATCAGGGCACCGAGAGATCCATATCTGGCACTCTCACCACAAACAAATCTCTTCCAACACCTCTGGGAGGGATGGGTCCATTCTCCCAGGTTCAGCTGCTAATGGCTGAAAAATTCTGCCTGCCAACTTCCCCCACCTGGAATGTGGATGGTAGAGAGGGTCAAAATGTCAAGTTCTGCCCAAAATAAGACAAAAGTCATTTTCCCAATTGGCACAACTTCTTGTCCCTCTTGGATGGATGATGTATGCTACAGCCATAGGGTTGTCCCACTGCACCCTGACAGGGAGACTCGGAAGGCAACCAGATAAGTGTAGAAGAGCCAGCTGAAATGTTATAAGTTTTAGGAGGTTGACTGTAAATTTCTGCTCCAGGTTCCCTAGAACACCTCCTTAGCCCATTAGGCTGGCATTTATTATTAAGACCTTCCAAATCATTGGAAGGAAGAATTTCCCGGCATCCAGCATCTGCATGGACACCCACCATTACAAAACCAATCTGGTCTTGAAAATCAGATACATAGGCAGATCCATGGACTCCTGATGTTTGTCACATACTGACAGGCCACTGAGCTGAAAAGATCTGGAGTAAAACTGGACATAAGAGGACCACATCAAATGCAGCTACCATCTCCCCTGCAACCTCATACAGGATTCAATCAAGGGAATTTCCGAAGAGCTTAGGGACTCTACCTGGGATTAAAGAGACAGGCATTTTACCCGCGGAAGCCTAAGTACTCCAGATTCTGTGTCAGGACCAAGGAAAACCAGTTCTGAATGTTCAGTACAGTCTGCTGGACATTTGACACCAGCATAGGAATCAGCCCTCTTCTGTGAGTTTATAGGATGCGGTATACCACAGTGGAGGGTACAAAGCTACCATTACTTTGCCCAGAAGGCCATTCCTGCACTCCACTATTTAGAATGAATGGTACCCAAATGCTCATTGCGCGTTTTGCACCAATTGCCATGCAATTTAAAATGGTGGGCAGAAATAAGGTTCCGAATCAACAAGTGTGGATAGGGCCTAAATTGACTGGTCATGCACCAGTCAAGAGAAACTAATAAATGACAACAAAGCTACATGTCTCAAGGTCTCGTTTCACTGAAATGCAAGTAAATGAATAGTGATATTGTAGGAATAATGTATGTGTGTTGTATTTAGAAAATTGTGACAAACATTACCCTCAAACAGGCATGAATAAAGGGCCTCACAGGTGTCAAGTATAGTAGCGGCTAATGCTGATCTGTTTTTAAAAAGGTGCAGGTCCAGCCTTTTCATTCTGAACTTGGCCTCAGTACTTAGTTTAACGCTGTCTTGAAACAGACAGGGATTTTTAAACTTTAAGGCTACATGCTTGATCCAAATCAGTGCTTCACCACGCAGTGGAGCAAAGATGTGAAAGAAAGCCTGGGGCCAGTATCGTAAAAGAAAAAGTAATGACAGTCATAATTCTATCCTTGGGGATTTATTTTAAAGCTCCATTTCATGCAGATATAAAAAGCTCCAAAAGAATGCATCTCTGTAATAGTTAATACATCATTAAAACGTATACTTTTTAATGCAGGCAGTGCAAGTACCTGAATTTGACTTGTTAACAACCTTCTATAGACAATTCACAGCAGAGCTCTCATGGATAGAGGGAGAAGCAGCACAAAGATCTAGTTATTTGTTCTGCAGTGCTCATGTGCTAACAAGCAACAAAGTTATAGGAGACAATAAAAAAGTAGATGACCGGAAATGACGTGACCAGGATGTGCCACAACGTATGTTTCGTTTTACAACATCATCAGGAAGAGCCTTCCTGATGACACTGTAAAACAAAACGTACGTCGAGACGCATTCAGGTCACGTCATTTCCGGTCATCTACTTCCGGTTTCAAAATACCACAGCAGGCTGAGAGGCTGCGGATCTCATTTCTTGGTGGTTTTTTTTTTTTTTGTTATTCCTAGTGCTGGGACAAGGCACTACAAAATGTGAGCAGCCATTTTTGGCATTGTTCTTATACTATTGTTTTTAATAAACTGTATTACGCTATGGTCCCCCTTTATGTTTGTTTCATAACGGTAAACCTATGGTGGAGAGGAGGATCTTAAAAGTTTCCAGCTACAGCTCCATTGGCAGACCAGCAAGCCCATAGTTATATATAATACACAGCCTGTTATGACGTTCTTTTTAACTAAAGAGGTCATGTCTATCTGGTGAGTAGGCAATTTACTCACAATCCATCGGGTGATATTCATCATTGCCTTGGTGATGGTGTATGGATAAGATTCACAACACTCAAAATAATTATTGATGGACTTTGGATTGATTGTTTGATATATGAATTTTATTATGAATTATTTTTATTTTTGATATATTATCACAATGCACTTTAATATATTTTGATTCATTACTAATGTATACAGGCAGTCCCCAAGTTATAAACACCCAGCTTCAATGCCGGCAGCTTGTGCTCCACGCTGGTCCTGGATACCTCGAGCAGCTATCTTGCCACATCCCACACTGCAGTACTTCATGTACTGCATGGCCAGAAGAGCCCGGAACATCCCACATCCCTGCACAGGCGGAAGTTACACTTACAAGCAGTGTTACGACTTGCACACAAATTCCATTTACGAACAAACCTAAAGTCCTTAGGGTGTTCGTAACTCGGGGACTGCCTGTATTATCTAATAATATTTTTTTGGTTAGCTCTATTAGCGCCTCCTACCCCTTAATCACTACAACATTTAAGTCAGCACCTTGTACTTTCAGGGGAGCAGCTTTAAATTAAATTCAATTTAGCACTTTTTTTTCATAGAGCGAGGTTCCCAACACAATCAGTAATTTAAAGTGACCCTGTCAGCACAGGTTCACTTGTCTGTACAACATACCTGCTAATGTGACAACTGCAGTTTCTTCAAAAAGCTGCAACTTCACTGCTCTCCTGGCCAATGCAAGTATGAACACACATAAGTGTGTATGAAAATCTGTTCTCACCCTCCTTCCACCCCTTGCTGCGATTTCTTCCTACAGCTCGTAAGTGTCTACGACACACGTGAGATGTCAGGAACCACCACCAGCATTGAGGGAGCAGGTATTCAACCCACCCGACTGGTCAAACACTTGCAGAGAACAGTGAGTAATGAGTAATCGGCCTTTCAAGAAACAGACTCCTGGATATCAAGTCTTTGTATTACCAGGTATGTTGAACATACAGGTGGGTTAACAGAGTGCTTTTAACTAACAAAGATAAATCAAGGGTCCTGCCCTGCTAGACAGAGCTGTGCTGGGTGGACAGAAGGGAAAACAGCTCTTACATGCATTTCATATATATACACTGTTTACCAGGAGTGCACGTTTAAATATTATTAAAAAAACATTTAAAGTACCAGTTTTTTGTTCAACTTCATCTTCAAATGTAACAGAACTTTTCCTTCTTGAATAGAGAACACGTGGGTGCTGGGCACTATCAGAGCTGAAGTCATCAAGCAGCATTACATCAGTACCTACATAGCAGAGAAGTACAAACATTAGAAGTAAAATCACATTTCCTTTATCCCAAAAAGAAAAAAAACTGTTGTTGCAACTGCTTATAAAGTGTTAGCTGGAGTTTGGCTTCAATATGTTTTGTTAGTATATCTACATCTACTTGTACACCTAACAACCCTCCCCCCTCACCAGATTGGCAATGCTGCTGCTGTCCAAAGGTGTCTTTGTTGCTCCTTCATCCAGAGTATAGACACCGTAGAGCTGGTTGTGTGGTAGGGTTTCTTTAGACAGGCATTTAATTTTAAAGCAGCCTTAAAGTGAACCGCACCTATGGCATTAAAGGAGTTGTAAAGGTCAGTGGTCATCAACCCTGTCCTCGGAGCCCACTAACAGGCCAGGTTTTATGTATTACCTTGGGGAGATGCAGACTAGAATACTGCAATCACTGAGCAGCAAATGATATCACCTGTGATGTATTTCAGTTATCTTGCAAACCTGGCCTGTTAGTGGGCCCCGAGGACAGGGTTGATGACCACTGGTAAAGGTAAATAAAAAAAAAAAACACAACAAACATGTCTATACTTACCTACTCTGTGCAATGGAATCGCACAGAGCGGACGGGAACCTCCTCTTTTCGGGTCCCCCGCTGGCGCTCCTTGCCCCTCATCTCAGCCGCTTCCCATGGGGCACTTGTGCGTGCTCACACCCGAGTCCTTGTGCTACATCTATTGACACAGACAGTGGGACTCAGCCCCGCCCCCCCCCCGCTTCCTCGTCACTGGCTTTTATTGACAGCACTGGGAGCCCATGGCTACCGGAGCCCCAGCAAAACCAGCGAGACTCGGAAGTGAAGGGGGAGAAGATCTGCAGACATGCATGGTGCTGGATGGAATGATGGCTCAGGTGAATAAAGTGGGCTGAGAGGCGATGGCTGACACCTTAATATTTTTTACCTTAGTGCAAGGAATGCATTAAGGTAAAAAATGTTTAGAATTTACAAACCCTTTAACCCTGTCGCTCCCAGGCCCTGTGCTCCATTTTGTACACTCAGCTGGCCAGACTATTTTGGCAATTTTTCCTTTGCTTTTTTATTTTTCACTTAGAGCTTTCAGAGTTTGTAAAATACCCCTCAAACCATATATTTTCTGAAAGCACATGATCAGTTGAATAAAAAGAAGGTTCTACTGATTTTTTAGACCCTGTGGTATTTGCGCAAATGTTTATCAAACCAATATATTTGCAAAAAATACACTAAAACCATTATTAGCAGAGAAAGAGACAGCAAATTTTACAAAATTCCTACTAAATATAAAAGCTTAACTTGTATTGAGTTAATAAATAACAAATATTTGTAATTTATAAATTGCGCCTTTTTGCGAAATGGTGAAAATGGAACAGACAAAAGTGTAAATATCCAATTTACCCAAAAAATATGAAGGTTTTAATTTATCCCTTACAGCTTTCAGAATTTCTGAAAGACTCCCAAAACTAAATATTTTCTGAAAGCATATGACCTCTAGAATAAAAAAAAAAAAAAAAAAAAAAAAAAGGTGCTACTGATTTTTTTAGACCCCGCGGTATTTGCGCAAATGTTTATCAAACCAATATATTCACAAAAAATACACTAAAACCATTATTAGCAGATAGAAACACAGCTAATTTTACAATTTCCAGCTAAATCCCTACTAAATATAAAAGCTTAAACCTGTATGGAGTTAATAAATAACAAATATTTGTAAACATTTCTATAAAAATCTGGAGGTTTTCTTTTTTCACTTGCAGCAGTGGAGAGGCTTGGGTCACGGAAGCGGCAGCACGGGGGGAGCCTTTCACATTAGGGGTTAACTCTGATCAGCGGGTTGAAATTTGCTGATCAGAGTTATAGAATTGTTCAGCAGAGTGAGCTAGTATGTTATGCATACTAGCTCATTATGCCTTTGTCTTGCAGGTGTTTAGTTTTTTTTTTTTTTTTTCAAAGTGGGTTTACAGCCACTTTAACTGACAATTGCGCGGTCGTGCGAAGTTGTACTCAAACAAAATTGATGTCCTTTTTTCACACAGAGCTTTCTTTTAGTGGTATTTAATCACCTCTGTGATTTTTATTTTTTGTGCTATAAACAAAAAAAGAGCCACAATTTTGAAAAAAAAAGCTATATTTCTTACTTTTTGCTATAATAGATATCCCCCCAAAAAATATAAAAAAAAATAAAATTTCTTCCTCAGTTTAGGCCGATATGTATTCTACATTAAAAAAAAAAATAAAATAAAATAAATCGCAATAAGCGTATATTTATTGGTTTGCGCAAAAGTTATAGCGTCAACAAAATAGAGGATAGATTTATGGCATTTTTATTATTCATTTTTTTTTTTACTAGTAATGGCGGTGATCTGCAATTTTTATTTGGACTTCGACATTGCGGATCGGACACTTTTGACACTTTTTTTGGGACCACTGACATTTATACAGCAATCAGAGCTAATAAAATAAAAATAATTAATAAAAATAGCCACTGATTACTGTATAAATGTCACTGGCAGGGAAGGGGTTAACACTAGGGGGCGATCAAGGGGTTAAATGTGTGTCTTAGAGTGGAGAAGGAACTCCCCCCTTATGGGACTTTAATGGCCCAAGTAGTAGTACACAAAGAGTATGTAAAAGGAGTATACAAAGTTTATTGAAAAATAAACAATTAAAATTTGAATCAATAGGTGGCTATAGACATCTGAATTACATAGATATGGCAAAAAACAGAAGAACAAAAGAAGAACAAAGAAGGCGGCTAGTTCGCCTGACAAGTCGTCCCAGTGTGAACCGGCTCTAATATCTACCTTAAATCACATTGCTAATTGCATATTGTACTTCAAAGTCATCCGACTCTACAGCGCGACCTCAGCACGGCTTGCAAATGACTTCTTTAATAGAAGTCTATGCAAGCTGCTTCAAAGTCACCCCCAAGTAGTATAGTACAGTCGCTCCCATTAGAACGGTTCCATTGCACTGAATAGAGCACGACTTGTCAGGGGTTAAGTGGCCTGACAGGTCGCCCCAGTGTGAACCGGCATTCAGAGGAACATAAAAGCAGGTGGATTGGAGTTCAGAGTGTAAAATAAAATAATCCAATGCTGAAGTGTCTTCGGATTCCAGCTATTGTATAAAATTATTATTAGCTTTTATGAGTAAACATGCTAGTGCAAAAAACATCAAGGCACTTTGGAGCTGAATGCTGTGTAGTATCTTTGTAGTTTGGGTTTGCTACAATTGGATAGGCTGGAGTCAGATGGAGCCAGTGTTGGGTTCCCCCCCAAGCAAAAGTAAATTATGTTTATTGATTTGAGGCTGACTGGAGCTGTATTCAAAAGATTGAAAAAAACTTCTTACAATATTAGCTTGGTTTATAACATCTGCTCTATAAACACATTTATCAGTGCAATATTCTTTAAATTATTCCAGTATGCTCTGCTCCAGAGGAATCATTATTACCATTTTAATTATTATAATATGTAAATGAAAAAGTACCATACCAGAATCATTTGAATAGCTGACTCCAGTATTTGTTGTAGTGCTTTGATGATCCGAGTCCTTCCCGCTAGCCATCAGCGCAGTTAGATGTGGAGATAACCCAAGATCTAGAAAATTAAATCGTAACATTATTGGAACCAAAATAACCCACAACATATCTGCTTTGGTAGTTTCAGACTTCCAGTTTTGGCCTTGGATTCCTCAAAGTAATAGCACAGAGTCCTCACCACAAAGACCTGTTACAACAGCTTTGAGATAGAAGCACTGTTATCCATAAGAGTGTGTCACAAAATTAAATTTCATTAGCAAATAAGTCTTGATAAAATACTGGTGCTGTGGTAAAATAGGTCAAAAGCAAAGCGATCCTCTTTCAAATGGTAACTACAGTTTTGTGCAGGATAAATACAGCAACTAAAAGAAGAGGAAGATTAGAAGGAAGAGGATGAAAAGAAAGAAGAGTAATATACACCTGTGCGTCCATTTTACATGGATGCACCATACATTATATTGCAATGCTTCATTTCATTTGTTTATTTTCACATATCTTTATATACAACGTATTAGGTTTCATGTTATTTTTTTCATTTTTAAGTATATTTCCATTTCACATTGAAACCTTGGATTTTTCTTGTGCACTGTTGTGTTTCATCTGTTGCTAATTGATCCATGTTTAACCATTTGGTGATTGCCAGACCAGGTGAGGCTTTGCGGTTCTTGGCTCCCGATTGGTCTGCTCCATGGACTTTTTGCTACAAATGAACACACACATTTGGGGGTATTTTAGTGATGAGTAAGCACGTTTGTGTGAAACACATCCACTGAGCACCTTATTGAATTAATGTACAGTTGTGCTCATAAGTTTACTTACCCTAGCAGAATTGATCATTTATTGCCCATTTTTTCAAAGAATATGAATCACAAAAATACCACAAAAGACTTCAAGCTGTCATTGATGCTAAAGGGGGCAATACACGGTATAAACCGGTTCCCGACCGGCCGCTGCAGTTATACTGCGGAAGATTGGCTCCCCTGGGCGAGCTGCCGTAACTGTACGTCAGCCCTTTAAAATGCTGTAGGAGGCGGGCGTGCCCACAGCGTGTGCCCGGCGGAATGATCACTTGTGACAGAGCGAGAACTGGAATCTGTGTGTGTAAACGCACAAATCCCGGTTCTCTCAGGGGAGAGGAGAGAGATTGTGTGTTCATACTAAGTATCAACATACTACGTATACTAAGTATGAACACCGATCTCTCTCCTCCCCTAGTCTTTCCCATCCCCCCTACAGTTAGAACACACCCAGGGAACACAGTTAACCCCTTGATCGCCCCCTAATGTTAACCCCTTCCCTGCCAGTGACATTTATACAGTAATCAGTGCATTTTTATAGCACTGATCGCTGTATAATTGTCAATGGTTTTAAAAATGTGTCAAAAGTGTCCAATTTGTCCGCTGCAATATCGCAGATCACCTCCATTACTGCTAAACAAAAAAAATTTAAATAATTATAATAATAAAAATGCCATAAATCTATCCCCTATTTGGTAGACACAATAACTTTAGCTCAAACCAGTCAATATATGCTTATTGCGGTTTTTTTTTTTTAAACAAAAATATGAAGAAGAATACATATCAGCCTAAATTGAGGAAAAAAATTGTTTTTTAAAATTTGGGATATTATAGCAAAAAGTAAAAGATATTGTGTTCTTTTCAAAATTGTCGCTCTTTTGTTTAAAGCGTTATGTAAATTGACTTTTTTTGTTTATAGCGTAAAAAATAAAAACCGCAGAGGTGATCAAATACCACCAAAAGAAAGCTCTATTTGTGGGAGAAAAAAGGACGTCAATTTTGTTTGGGTACATCGTCGCACGACCACGCAATTGTCAGTAAAAGCAATCACAAAAAAAGAACTGGGGTGTGTAAACTTTTGATCAGGGTCATTCGGGTAGTTTCTGCTGTCATTATGATTTAAAGTGGCTGTAAACCCTTTACAAGCACTTTTTACTACAAGAAATTAATTTCTTTGACTCATGGTTAGTGCTATTTATTATCAATCAACTGTGTTTACTCTTTTTAAAGTGGTTGTAAACCCACTAACTTAAAAAAAAAAAAAAAACACCTGCAGGACAAAAGGAATAATAAACTAGTATGCATACTAGCTCGTTATGAATTACTTACCTTAGATCGAAGCCCCCGCAGCGGTCCTTGTACACCGCTCCGGCCGGCGACATCGCTCCCAGAGTTACTTCCGGGTATCGCGGGCTCCGGCACTGTGATTGGCCGATGCTGCAATGACGTCACTCCCGCGCATGCGCGCAGGAGCTACTGGTATCAGCACACTAGCTGAAGCAACGGCATGTACGTGCCGTTGCTTCAGTGTGCATGTGCCGATAATGTCGGCACATGCAGATACAGGGGATATCTCCTCAACCGTGCAAGTTTAGGAGATATCCGGGGTAGCTACAGGTAAGCCTCGTTATAGGCTTACCTGTAGTAAAAAGTGGTTGTAAAGGGTTTACAACCCATTTAAATCATAATGACAATAGAAACTACCCAAATTACCCTGATCAAATGTTTACATACCCCAGTTCTTAATATCGTGTATTGCCCCCTTTAACAGCAATGACAGCTTGAAGTCTTTTGTGGTATTTGTGGATGAGGAACTTTATCTTCTCAGAGGGTAAAGCTGCCCATTCCTCTTGGCAAAAAGCCTCCAGTTCCTGTAAATTCTTGTGCTGTCTGGCTTGAACTGCACTCCCAGAGGGGCTCAAAAGATATTGAGGTCAGGAGACTGAGATGGCCACTCCAGACACTTTAATCTACTGTAGCCAATGACAGGTCGACTTGGTCTTGGGTTTTGGATCATTGTCATGTTGGAATGTCCAAGTACACATGCGCAGCTTTCTGGCTGATGAATGCAAATGTTCCTCCAGTATTTTTTGTTAACATACTGCATTCATTTTGCCATCAATTTTGACCAAACTTCCGGTGCCTTTGTAGCTCACACATCCCCAAAACATCAGTGAACCACCTCCGTGTTTCACAGTAGGAATGGTGTACCTTTCATCATAGGCCTTGTTGACTCCTCTCCAAATGTAGCGTTTATGGTTGTGGCCAAAAAGCTCAATTTTGGTCTCATCACTCCAAATGACTTTGTGCCAGATGGTTTGAGGCTTGTCTCTGTGCTGTTTGGCATATTGTAAGCGGGATACTTTGTGGCATTTGCGTAGTAATGGCTTTCCTCTGGCGACTCGACCACATAACCCATCTTTCTTCAAGCGCCTCCTTATTGCGCATCTTGAAACAGCCACACCACATGTTTTCAGAGAGTCCTGTATTTCACCTGAAGTTATTTGTGGGTTTTTTCTTTGCATCCCAAACAATTTTCCTGGCAGTTGTGGCTGAAATTTTAGTTGGTTTGGTTTCAAGAAAACCCCTCATTTTCCACTTCTTGATTAGAGTTTGAACACTGCTGTTTGGCATTCTCAATTCCTTGGATATCTTTTTATAGCCCTTTCCTGTTTTATACAGTTCAACTACCTTTTCCCGCAGATCCTTTTGCTTTCCCCATGACTCAGAATCCAGAAACGTCATTGCAGCACTGGATGAAAGATGCAAGGGTCTGTCAGGAGTCCAGAAACTTATTGACCTTGTATACACACACACTAATAATTAGAAGAAAACAGATCATAGGTGAGGATGGTTACCTTTACTAGCCATTCAAACCCCTTTGTGTCAACTTGTGTGCATGTTATCAGGCCAAAATCACCGGAGTATGTAAACTTTTGATCAGGGTCATTTGGGTAGTTTCTGTTGTCATTATGATTTAAAAAGAGTAAACACAGTTGATTGATAATAAATGGCTTCCACCAAACACTAACCATGAGTGAAAGAAACGTTTTTGTGTTATCATTCATATTCTCTGAAAAATGGAAGAAAGAAATCATAAATTCTGCCAGGGTATGTAAACTTATGAGCACAACTGTATGTCATGTACCTTGATTTTATGGATTCTCAATACATTTTTTTTTATTTTATTTCCGGATGTTAGATCTGCACGATTCTGGCCAAAATGAGAATCGCGATTCTTTTGCTTAGAATAAAGATCACGATTCTCAAAAAATAGGATTTTTTAAAACAGCTTACCTGTAAAATCCTTTTCTTTCGAAGGACATCACGGGACACAGAGCCACAGTAATTACTGATGGGTTATATAGGTATCACTGGTGATTGGACACTGGCACACCCTATCAGGAAGTTCAACCCCCTATATAATCCCTCCCCCTTGCAGGGATACCTCAGTTTTGTAGCCAAGCAATATAGTGTATTAGAAGAGGGGCGGGACCTCTGTGTCCCGTGATGTCCTTCGAAAGAAAAGGATTTTACAGGTAAGCTGTTTTAAAAAATCCTATTTTCTTTCTCGAACATCACGGGACACAGAGCCACAGTAATTACTGATGGGATGTCCCAGAGCAATGCTACCTGAGGGGGGGGAACCACGACCAAGTAGGGTGCAATCAGACCTGAGGACCCTGTACCGCTGCCTGCAGCACACTACGCCCAAAGGCGATATCCTCATGCCTTCTCACATCCACCTGATAGAATCTGGTGAATGTATGAACTGAAGACCAGGTTGCGGCCTTGCAGATTTGAGCCATAGAGGCCCGGTGATGCACTGCCCAAGAAGCACCAATAGCCCTTGTGGAATGTGCCCTGATCTGAAACGGAGGAATCTTCTGTTTCAAACCGTAAGCTTGAATGATCAACTGTCGAATCCATTTAGAAATGGTAGCTTTTGACGCTGCCTGTCCTCTATTGGGACCCTCTGGCAGCACAAACAAAACATCCGTCTTGCGGATCTGAGTAGTTGCCCCTAGATAGGCCTTAACTGCTCTTACTACATCCAACGAATGTAGAGATCTCTCTTCCGGAGAACAGGGATCTGGAAAAAAGGAAGGTAGAACAATGTCTTGGTTTAAATGAAAATCAGAAACCACCTTCGGTAAAAAACTAGGATGAGGGCGTAGTACCACTCTATCCTTGTGTATAATCAAATAAGGCTCCTTACAGGAAAGAGCTGCTAATTCTGATACTCTTCTAGCAGAAGAGATGGCCACCAGAAAAATTAATTTCCTTGTCAACAAGACCAAAGGAATCTGACTTATTGGTTCAAAAGGCTGTTTCTGTAATACAGCCAGGACCAAATTCAAGTCCCAGGGGTTTAGGGGCGCTTTAACCAGAGGATTAAGACGCATCACCCCCTGCATAAAGTTTCGGACCAAAGAATGCGAAGCAAGTGGCTGCTGAAATAATACTGATAAAGCAGAAACCTGGCCCTTGATGGTACTCAAGGCCAGCTTCATCTCTAATCCCATCTGTAGAAAATCAAGGATTCTACCTATGACATATTTCCTGGGATGCCAACCTCTGGATTCACACCAGGTTATATAAGCCTTCCAAACTCTATGATAAATCATCCTGGAAGCTGGCTTCCTTGCATTAATCAAGGTAGATATGACAGGACCTGAGAGCCCACGACTCTTCAGAACGTGGGTCTCAATAGCCAAACCGTCAAATTTAGCGTTTGTAAGGCAGGATGGAACACTGGACCCTGAGATAACAGGCCTGGGCTTACCGGTAGGGTCCACGGGGAACCCACCGTCATCCTTACTATTTCTGCATACCAAGTCCTTCTGGGCCAAGCGGGGGCCACCAGAAGTACCGACTTCCTTTCCTGCCTGATCCTGCGAAGGAGTCGTGGTAGTAGCAGAATAGGCGGGAATGCGTAAATCAGTGAGAACCGATGCCACGGAATCACCAACGCATCCGTCCCGCATGCAAGAGGATCTTTTGTCCTTGCCACAAATCTGTCTGTCTATCTTTTTGTTGAATCGGGATGCAAAGAGATCTACATCTGGAACCCCCCATCTTTGGCATATGGCCCAAAAGACGTCGGGATGCAGAGACCATTCCCCTGGAAGTAACTGCTGGCGACTTAGATAGTCCGCCTGCCAATTCTCTATTCCCGGGATGAAAACTGCCGATATGCATGGCACATGCATCTCTGCCCAGACTAAGATCTGGTTCACCTCTTTTTGAGCAGCTCGGCTCCGGGTGCCTCCCTGATGATTGACATAAGCCACTGCTGTGGCATTGTCGGACTGGATCCTGACCAGACAACCCTGTAGCCTGATAGTCCAGGCTTTTAGAGCTAGATGTATCGCCCGGATCTCCAGAATGTTGATGGGCAAGGTCCTCTCTGTCTTGGACCATACCCCTTGGACCGCAGCCTGTTCCAGAACTGCTCCCCAACCTGACAGACTGGCATCTGTTGTTACCACCGTCCAGGTAACCGGTAGAAAGGATTTCCCCTTCTGCAGGTTTTCGGGTATAAGCCACCAATTGAGGCTCTGACGCACCGCATGCGACAGGTGCATCGGAAAGTCTAATGCCTGAACCTTCTTGTTCCAGGTTGACAGAATACTGTGTTGCAGCATTCTTGAGTGAAACTGAGCATAGGGAACTGCTTCGAATGAAGACACCATCTTCCCTAGTAGCCTCATACAAAGGCGGACTGAGGGACCCTTCTTAGTCCTTACTGTCAGAATCAGCTCTCTCAAAGCAGTGATCTTTGCCTGGGGTAGAAATATTTTCTCCTGGCTTGTATCTATAATCAGACCTAAATACTCCAGTCTTCTTACTGGTTTTAGGAAAGACTTTTCTAAGTTGAGGATCCAACCCAGGTGTTCTAGATACCTGACCGTGGTCCTCAAGTTTCCATTCAAAGAGGCTACCGACCGGTCTATCAAGAGCAGGTCGTCTAGGTATGCTATGACAGCTATACCCTGAGCCCTTAATCTGGCCAGAGGAGGAGCCAAGATCTTTGTGAACACTCGAGGTGCAGTGGCTATCCCAAAAGGCAGAGCCACAAACTGGAAATGGCGCCCTCCTACCTCGAAGCGCAGAAACTTCTGATGAGCAGGAAAAATGGGCACATGCAGATATGCATCACTGATGTCTATTGATGCCAGAAATTCTCCTCCCTGCAGGGTGGGAACTACTGTTCGAATTGATTCCATGCGGAAGGATTGAATCCTTAGGAATCGGTTCAGATCCCTTAAGTCCAAAATGGGCCTGACATCCCCATTTGGCTTTTGGACTGTAAAAAGGTTGGAATAGAAGCCCAATCCCTGGTCCTTTGCGGGAACTATCATAATGACCTCCTGCGACAAAAGTCGCTCTAACGCTAGAAGGAGCGACTGCTTCTTCTCTGGGTCTCTGGGAACATTTGATCTGAGGAACCGAGGAGAAGGGAATTCCTGAAACTCCAGCTTGTACCCTAAGGTTACCGTGGAGACTACCCATCTGTCCTGGAAGTCCTCGTGCCAGAGCTCTGAGAACTGTCGCAGTCTTCCCCCCACTCGAGTGAGCGGGGGCGCCCCCTCCTGCAGAGTTCTTAGTGTTTTGCCTAGTAGGCTTCTTTCCCCAGGACTTCTTTTGTCCCTGGGGTTGACTCTTGTCTCTGGACCCCGATGGAGGCGGCCGTCGAGACTGCCTGGAGGCTGAAGCCCCCGGCGCTGGAGAAAGAGTCCGTTTGAGAGAGGGACGCTTACTCTTCTTCTTGACAGGTAAGAGAGTGCTTTTCCCACAAGAGATTCTCTTGATATAGTTATCCAAGTCCTCTCCAAACAACCTTGCACCACGAAATGGAAACCCAGCCAGTAGCTTCTTACATGGTGCTTCGGCTGACCAATTTTTCAACCATATGATTCTAAGTATATGCACCAACCCCAGTGAAAGACGGGAGGTTTGCACGATAGAATCTCTAATGGCGTCAACCACAAAGCATAAGGCCGCTGGAAGGTTAGCAAACCCCTGGGCCTGCTGTTCAGGTAATACTTTGATGACCTGCTTAACATGGTCTCTTAAGTATTGACAGACTCCAATCGCTGCTACTGCAGGTTGGGCCACTGATCCTGCTAAGGAGAAAACATCCTTCAATAGGGATTCCATCCTTTTATCTACAGGATCCCTGAGCATCTGAGCATTGTCTACAGGACAAGTCAGGCTATTATTTACGGAGGAAATGGCGGCATCAATAGCCAGTATTCCCCACATTTTAATAAACTTTTCTTCCATCGGATAAAGTGTTGAAAACTTTCTCGGCGGAAAAAAACGTTTGTCTGGGTGATCCCACTCAGAATAAATAAGCTTTTCAAGTAAAGTATGAACAGGAAAAGCATGTGCTGCTTGGAAAGGTTTCAGTGACCCCAAAGCAGAAGGGGATTCTTTAGCAGTTTCAGGTATGGGCGACTTAAATGTGGAGCGGACCAATCCAGTGAGGATCTGCACTAAGACTTTCTCCTCTTGGGAAGTCGCAGAGGGTCCCTCTCCACCTGAATCCTCCGAAGAGGAATCATCCATCCCATCCCGATCCTCTGAAAGGGATTCATCTCCTTTATCCCAGAGCTCCTCTGTCTGAGGGTCTTGGGGAACAGAGGAAAGCCTAGTGCGTTTTCTTCCACTGAGTGAAGACGTAATCACGACCATTAATCTTTCCTCTAGACCATTAATGGTTGAGAAAAAAACCTCTTGTGTAATATATACAGGGGCTGAAGTGCCAGAAGCAGGTGTAGCCCCTGACCCCGATGGCTCTCCCTGGCTAGCCGTCCCTGGCCCATCTTTAGGGGGGGAGGATGCTGCCGACAGGGGGCCCTCAGAACCTGAACGAGATCCCCTAGTGTCTCTGGTTCCTGGGGTGCTTGAACCTCTTCTACCCATAGTGCAAAGCAACAAGGTGTGAGGTATACAAATGAACACTGCCCGCTGAGCGATGTAGTCTGGCTAAAAGCCTTGCTACCCAATGCTCAGTCTGGTGTTACTTCAGTAAATGCTGCCTAGGAGAATGCCTGTGTCCCACCTTACATGCGACCGTCAGCTCTGTGTCTCTCAGAAGGCTGAGTGCACCTGTACAGAGTGCCTTTAATAGCCTGCAGCTGGCCTGAGTGGGAGTCTAAACACTCTGTGCTGACGTCCCGCCCCCTCCTCTACCACCCCCCCCCTCGAGTTTTGAAAAAAACGAGCGCTTCCCGCACTGCCGACTCTCCTGTCATGCTTCTGGAGAAAAAGCTGGGGATGGGGGGGGGGGGGGGGGAGGAGGGAGGCTGGTAACAAGATCTGCCTGAACGGCTATCTTCAGAGATGGTGGCCATTAGGCCGCAGAGCCCGGGTGGTATAACCACTTTCTAGACCCCTGTGGCACCTCTCTAGCCTGGGGGAACATTCAAACATGAGAAATCCCCCTTTCCACCT
Source organism: Aquarana catesbeiana (assembly GCF_042186555.1). Taxonomy (NCBI): domain Eukaryota; kingdom Metazoa; phylum Chordata; class Amphibia; order Anura; family Ranidae; genus Aquarana; species Aquarana catesbeiana. Next base: position 457,806,007 of record NC_133325.1, read on the forward strand.
TACCTGCTTGCAGCCTGCTTTGAGATGCTGGGACATAATCAGCACTGAACACCTGAGACAGTCAGTCAGCATGCGTAGGTTTGTGCTCTTGGCAGCCCCCGGTGGTCACAATAGGCATAGCATGCATTTACCTTAAAGGAGAAAAGCCACTAGAACTCAAAAATTCTGTGGAATCTCCTCTTACCTTATCCAGCCGCAGGGTGCTGTTTACACAGACCCAATCTCCACCTCTCACAGTGGGCTCCGTTTGAAAAAACCGTCAGAGACTGGGGCCCCCATCAGTAGGGGGATCCAACAGTTCTGGGACCGTAAAGCACCTCGCCAGAAATTAGGAAGTTTAAAGCCATTTTCTGATCTGCGGGGTCCAGCTCTCTAAAAAGAGAAGCATTACGGGTAAAACCTCATTTCTTCGGACACGAGGCCCGGGTACCATTCAATTCGGCCATGAAAAGACACTTTGAATGGATCCGGTTCGCCTGGCTTGCCCCAGTATAGGATCTTAGGATATTCCCTTTGGAGCTCAGCACAGGACATCTTTACACGTCCATCACCTAAGACACTGGCGTAAAAACTGAGGTATCCCTGCAAGGGAGAGGGATTATATAGGGGGTTGAACTTCCTGATAGGGTGTGCCAGTGTCCAATCACCAGTGATACCTATATAACCCATCAGTAATTACTGTGGCTCTGTGTCCCGTGATGTTCGAGAAAGAAAACGGCACTTACGAGACTACGCAGCGCACTGATGATGCTGCCACTCCTCAACCATGTTGCGCCCCTTCAGGTTAGTCATTGGGGCTGACAACAGCCCAGGCAGCAGGCTCCATTTTCTACTCTCTCTCTCTAATATATATATCTATATATCTATATATATATATCTATATATATATATATCTATATATATATATATATCTATATATATATATATATATATATATATATATATATATATATATATATATATATAGATATATATAGATATATATAGATATATATAGATATAGATATCTCAGTCCTCCCGGTCACCATGCACCACCCACAGATCTACATTTTAATTTAAAAAAGAAAAATCTATATCAAATTTAAACTCGACAAGAAAAAAAAATGGATATACTATATATATTTATTTATATTAGACCTGCACAATTAATCGTCAAGAATTGTTATCGTGATTAATCGTCAAGAATCGTTATCGCGATCTTGACCAAAGTGTTTCACAATTCTTTCTATGCAAAGAATTCTCTCTGCTCTTCTGAAGCCACCGCCCTCAAAAGAAAGGAAGAGAAAAACCGGGCAGTCTGCCAAGAAACAAAACATTCTTTATCAGTTCAACTTAAGTATAAACATTGTAACAGTTTGTCAATGGAATAGACTTCCTGTGTAAGTGAAAAAAAGTTTAACCACTTAAACACTAAACCTTTTTGACATCTGTTGGTTTCAAGTTAAAATCATTTATTTTTTTTTTGCTAGAAAATTACTTAGAACCCCCAAACATATATTTTTTTTAGTAGACACCCAAGAGAATAAAATGGTGGTGGGTGCAATATTTTATGTCACACTGTATTTGCGCAGCGGTCTTTTAAATGCAATTTTTTTTTTAAAAATTACTTTAATGAATAAAAAAAAAAAAAAAAATCTAACCAGTAAGGTTAGCCCATTTTTTTTTTGTATAATGTGAAAGATTTTACGTCGCGAGAATCGAGAGAAAATCGTGATCTTTTTATTCTAAGCAAAAAAATCGTGATTCTCATTTTGTCCAGCTCTAATAATTATATATATATATATATATATATATATATATATATATATATATATATATATATATACCCAGGTCGCAGAGTGGTGCATGGTGGCATAGGGAGGACTGAGATTACTAGATGTGATTGTGCAGTCATAATGAAGCTCACGTTAGAAAAAGAATGACATGCCTGCTCGGATCAATGCTGGTGTTTCCCGGCCGGGGTCTCTGATGAAGAAACGTGGTACCGCCCAGGCATCCACCGCATCACGCTCTCTGCTGACATCAGTTCCGGTATCGGCGCCTTTTGCGTTCCACGCTGGTTCCGACGACTTCTCCGGTCCACGGTACATCCCGGTGACGCCTGAAAATCGCGGTAATCCAGGCTGGAGCTCGGGGGGGGGGGTTTAGAATCGAGATCACAATTCTTTTACAATTAATCGTGCAGCTCTACCGGATGTGCTGGCATTTTTCTCTGTTTCAATTGGATTTCTCTGGCTGTGGACCAGACAGGCTCCCGGATTCTTCAAGCAGCTCATCAGATCCCAACAGGTGGCTTTGAGCTGGGTGCACCCAGCTCTTTCTCTCACCTTCTTCCACTGCTGTGTCCCCCACATGGCTTCTCGCAAACTGAAAACGGGACTTCTTATGACTCTCTTTCTTGCCACTCCTCCATAAAAGCCAGATTTGTGGAGTGCACGACTAATAGTTGTCCTGTGGACAGATTCTCCCGCCTGAGCTGTGCATCTCTGCACCCCCCCCCCAGAGTTACCATGGGCCTCTTGGCCGCTTCTCTGATTAATGCTCTCCTTGCCCGGCCTGTCACGGCCATGTCTTGGTAAGTTTGCAGTTGTGCCATACTCTATTTTCGGATGATGGATGGAACAGCACTCAGTGAGATGTTCAAAGTTTGGGATATTTTTTTATAACCTAACCTTGCTTTAAACTTCTGCACAACTTCATCCCTGATGTGTTCTTTGGCTTTCATGATGGTGTTTGTTCACCAAGGTTCTCTAACAAACCTCTGAGGGCTTCACAGAACAGCTGTATTTATACTAAGATTAAATTACACACAAGTGGACTCTATTTACTAATTAGTTGACTTCTGAGGGCAATTGGTTCCACTAGATTTTAGATAGGGGTATCAGAGAACACTTGCCTATCCCAGGCAGCAAGACGCATCTTGTTCAGGCATCCACGGCTACAGCTACCTCAAGGACAACCCCTCCCTCCTCCTCCCCCCCTCCAACTTCCAGGATCATATGGCTCTCCACTCCAAAGGACCTTTACAGACTGCAGACGCTTCTACATACCCACTGGAGACAGGCACATCTGACAGCCAATTACCACCGCAAAGGAAAATACAATTATTATACATTCTTATTTCATTCATAGTCTGTAGTGTACGGTATATACTGTTCTGATCTATAGCCCACCTAGAACACCTAGACGTGGACTGGTATGGAACTTGGAATAATCAATTATCCATCACAGGACATACCCTCCTATTAGCCACTCCTCCCCGTGTACACGTCGGCCTACCGGCCCATACAGACTTTGCTCCTGTTCTCCTGGCTCTGATGAAGAGGTTACCCTTTTCTAAATACCTGCCTCAACATGGGTATACCCCATTTTTAACTTCCCAGTGCCTATTTTGTTACCTGTTTTTATGCAACGTAGTATTTGTATGATTCTATATTTATATGATAATATGTTTGTACATGATTAAACCATACATGCTTTCCATTCACCTCCTACCAAACAGTATCAGAGTAAAGGGGGCTGAATACAAATCCATGCCACACTTTTCACATATTTATTTGTAAAAAATGTTGAAAACCATTTATCATTTTTCTCCCACTTCACAATTATGTGCCACTTTTGTGTTGGTCTATCACATAAAGTCCCAATAAAATACTTTACTAAAATACTCACGTTTTTGGTTGCAAGATGACAAAATGTGGAAAACAAAAGGGGTATGAATACTTTTTCAAGGCACTGTATTTTACTCATTGAACTGCAACTCAATTTATAACATTTGTATCGTGTTTTTTCTGGATTTTTGGTTACTATTCAGTCAATCTTTTAAAATACACCTACGATAAAAATTTTAGACCTTTCATTTCTTTGTAAGTGGGCAAACTTACAAATTCTGCAGGGGATCAAATAATTAATTTTCCCCACTGTACCTTTTTACAGAGGATTAAAAAAATAATAAAAACATTTTTAAAAAAAAGAAGGGCTAAAATTTTTTTGTTAATGTGGAACTTTAGTTAGAAAATTAAGCCCTACTAGATCACTTCAGGCTGGCTCCTTTTGCAGGTATAGCTATGTAAAATAGTATAAATAAGTGCCTATACTAATCCACCCTCCTCTGCACATGCTCAGTTGCTCTCTATTTTTAAGCACTGCTGAATTTGTAGAGGCCGATCTGCTGACAGTCTTAAAGTGGAATTAAACCTTCCTATCTTTTACAGCCAAAGAAGCTGCTTCTGTTTGATCTGCAACTGCCATGATGTTGCACATGTGATTAGTTATGACACGACCATTTGATGGTTTGACAGTTTGGTTGAGGAAACAAGCAAATGTGACAGTTAGCTATCAAAGCATTCCAGGAATGTACTGTTTTTTGAAAATGGTAAATCAATGGCTTTATGATTTAGTTAAGGGGCTCTGGGCATCAGCAAAAAAGCAGCCTCCAGTAAGAAGAAACAAGAGCAATGCTGGAGGCAATTTACAGCACACACTCATTTTGGTAGTATAATTATTGTGGGATGTATGGATCTTGCTGAAGAACATTATTTTTTATCAAGTTGTTATGAGTAAAGTTCTGCTGTAAAGGAGAAGTGCAGGAAGTAAAATACAAACATGCATATTCATCTATATGGCTGCAGCATCGATCTGATGCTGCAGCTGTACCCCGTCAGCTCTAAGCCTGAGAACTGAGCAATCACCTGACTGCTAATTGTTCAGTTTTCGGGTCTACTCTGAGCACAAAGTGTTGACTGTCAATCAGCAATCTGTGCTCTGTCCCTTCAGCACTCACTAGAGTGTGAGGCTGTGGAGGGGGTGGTAGCGGCTGGCTCAGCATGTCAGTGGTGCACTTAGAGCTGCACAATTAATCGTTAAAAAAATTGTGATCTCGATTCAACCCCTCTGACGATCTCTATTGCAGAGTTTGCGGATTCTTTCATATAAAGAAGTGGAGAGACTTATTTGCTCACTCAGCTGTCAAAAGAAAATATTCCAGGCGGTCTGCCAAGTTTTTAACATGAAACATTGTAACTAACTCTTCCTTCTTAGATCAAAGGGATAAACTTCTGTGTAAAGAAAAAAATCCAGGCAGTCTGCCAAGTTTTTACCAAGGTGTAAATGCAGGTTTAACCACTTAAAGTCTAAATCTTTTTCTGAAACTTGTTTCTTAAGTTAAAATCAATATTTTTTGCTAGAAAATTACTTGGAACCCCCAAACATTATATATAGCAGAGACCCTAGGGAATAAAATGTCAATTGCTGCAATATTTTATGTCACACTGTATTTTGCCCAGCGGTCTTTCAAACGCAATTTTTTGGGAAAAAATACACTTCAATGAATAAAAAAAAAAAAAAACTGTAAAGTTAACCCAATTTTTTTGTTTCAATGTGAAAGATGATTTTACGCTGCGAGAATCGTGATCTATCTTCTAAGCAAAAAAATTGTGATTCTCATTTTAGCCAGAATCGTGCAGCTCTAGGTGCGCTTAGAGACTGACCCAGCTGCCGGTCAGGCATCTGAGTACATCCTGACATTATTTTCGGGATACATCCAGACACTGGAGCGACTCTGTGGCGTCAGGCAACAGCCGACTTTAGCCCTCTGTCGGCTGATTCTGGGTCACAGGAGTGCAAAAGTAAGTGTACTTCTGTGACACACATGAGAAGTATGACCAAACAAGCTTTGGCCATACTTCTCTTTTAAAGACCTAAACCAGGGGTCAGCAACCTTTTTACACTTAAGGGCCAGATTCACCTGTTAAGAAAGAAGATAATAATCTGGATCCCTTTACCTTACACAGCCCCCGCACTTCTGGACCCCTTTACATTACATAGCCCCGCACCTCTGGACCCCTTTATGTTACACGGCCCTCGTACCTCTGGACCCCTTTACATTACACAGCCCCCCCTCACCAGTCCCCCGCTTTTGCGCATGAGTAACGGTGGGATGGGGCGCATTAAATTAAATTATTTACTTTTTTCTTTATTTTATTTTTTTATTTTTACACTGTCCCACTGTACACTGTCATTTAAAAAAAAAAAAATTCTGATCACTTTTATAGCTGTCGGAAGGAATGTAAACATCCCTTGTGACAGTAATAGGCAGGGACAGGCACTCTTTATGGAGGGACCTCAGGTCTATAAGACCCCAAATCCCTCCTTTGCACTTAAAACCATTCAAAACGCCAAGTGGGGCTGTTTTGAATGCTGTCATTTTTTTAAATTTGGTGCCTTTAAGTCTTCTGTAAACCAGAAGTGATGTCATAACATCACTTCTGGGTTACTAGATCCGAGACACGATCGAAGCCGATTCCAGCTTTGTTCGGGTCTCTGGCCAGCTGGCGGACGTGCCGGCTGGTCGTTTGGGCCTCCTGGTGGGACGGGAGAGCCGCAGAAGGCGTTGGGAGGGGGGAGATGTCCCCTCCCGCTGCTTGGAATAACAGCCGAGCGGCTTCTTAGCTGCATCTGTTGTTATCCCAAGAAAGCTGACCGGGGTTAAAATGTCAGCGGGCCAGGTGCATGTGAATTCATCACGTGTGCTGACATCACTCTTAGGCCCCAATCACACATGAGCGTAGCGGGAACACGCGTTCCTGCTCACGTTTTTTGAGTGTTAACACATGTTGCGCATATACGTAGTGTAACATTCAGTGAAAGTAACTGGCATGCTTGTGGGGTCAAGGCACTCTCCTGTGCAAATTAGCTACAAAAAAGTTCTGTTTTGTCAGAACCCTTTTTGAAGACAAAGCAATGCAATTCATTTTACCACAAGGAGAGATGCCCATTGAATGCAATATGTATATCCACGGAAGGATGCCTTTTATTGTTCAATTTTAAGAACTTAGGTATGAGTCAGGCATAAGAACTAGTCCTCACATTCTTAGAAAATATTTTCACAATGGTCAAAACTTACATAATGAAGTCTACAGGACCTACCTGTTATCCGATTGGAAATACTGAACATTCGTGAAGTCCTATGCTGCTGATGGAATGGATCTCTATACTTGTTGCCAAAACACATGCTTAGAAGCTCCTTACGCACAGTCTTATTCCAAAGTCCATAAATAAGAGGGTGACAAATTGCACTTGTGAATGATAGCCAAGTAGCTAAAGTCTCCACTATGGGAGAAACACTGTTTTTCCCCCATAAGGCCTCAGTGCTTATGACAATCATGTAAGGCCCCCAGGTAAGCACAAAAGCACCAATAACTACTAATATTGTTATAAAAGCTTTACACTGGTTGGCTGAATAGACAATACTTGAAAACCCATTTCTCCTGCTCCCCGATGAAGATGTAGAAGTACTGGAATTTTTTCTCCCATTCTTCTGAGGAGCTTCTTGAACGATAATGACAGTTCCACAGTGGATCTTTCTAGCTTTTATTCGGGCCACTCGAAATATAAAGCCATAGCAAATCATCATAATGATAAAAGGCAACAAAGCACACCAAATCTGCCAAAAGGCAGTATAGCCAGCCTCTTTGTGCCATGCAGCAACGCACATCCACTTGAAGTTATCAAACTCCAGTGAGGACCATCCAAAGAGGGGAGGAAGACATCCTATGAGAGAATGGAGCCAAACATATGCTATAGCCAGCACTGCGCGATTTCCTGTAATCTTCATAGGGTATACCATTGGGTAAAGGACCGCATAATACCTGCAAAAAAAATAATAATATATAAATAAATAATAAAAATAAAATTAATGAAAAAATGTACTTATTTTAGTTAGAATATGAAAAGCCGCAGTAGTTGCAGCCCGCTGGAATGAATGGGCTGTCTTGATGAAATGCACAAAAACATGACGTGTGATGTACAAGTGTGAATGCAGTCAAAAGCAGCAGTACTATAAGACTTAAAGTGATAATAAAGATATGTTTTTCTTTTTTTTTTTTCAATAACAAATATGTTATACTTACCTGCTCTGTGCAGTGGTTTTGGACAGGGCACCCCCCATTACTCCTCTTTTTCAGGTCTCCGCTGGCACTCCTGGCCCCTCTTCGCTGCTTGTTATTAGGGCACTTGTGTGTTGCTGCTCTCGAGCCCCGCTTTGTGTGTCCATAAGACACACAGAACAGGGCTTGGCCCCACCCCTGCTCCCTCCTCACTGGCTGTGATTGACAGCAGCAGGAGCCAATTGTCCCCGCTGCTGTCTCTCAGCCAATCAGGCGGCAGACACTCGGGTGAGCAGCTGCTCTCATGCACATCACTGGATCTGGCTCCGATAAATATTAGGGGGGCTGCGAAGGGAGCTGCATACTGAAGGTTTTGTACCTTCATGCATAAAATCCATGAAAGTAAAAAACCTTCAGCCTTTAGAACTACTATAATGTTGTATTTATCAATTCACAACCCCGATGTCCAACCTGCGGCTCTTTGACACCTGTTGGGTGGCCCCTCAGTCTGTTTTTCATACCTAGTTGCTTACTTAAAATGGAACTGTGTGTGTACTATAAATTATATATATATATGGTTTTAAATACCAAAGAGACATACTATATCACTTCTACATTAAAGGCCAAGTTCACCTTTCAACATAATACACCCATATTTAGGTTGTAACATGTTCCACCTTGTGATTCTCTCCATGCAGCCTGTCGCATTTTTAAAAAATGGCCACATCTACTAATTCATAGCAATCTGTGAATGAGCGAACTAAGAGTGAGACAGCTTGTAGTTCTCAATGGACTGCTAGGGAGCTGATGAGCACCTTCGTAGTCCAATTATTCTTCTTCCAGCTTTGTAACCGAAAGCCAGTATGGAGGTACTGCACAAAACGGGAGAGCATGCAGGTGCCTGACATTGCACCTGTGATCCACTGAGACAACGCTTTGCAGGGTCCTGTGAGAAATAATAAATGCACATTTTGTTCTACAAAATTTTTTTTTCTAAAAACTGAAGTTACCCTTTAAATTATGCCTAAGTGCTTGTTCTACCTATACACTGAACAGCACCCAACTGTAGAACTACATTCACTGAATATTTTGTGTGGCTCATTTGGTGAGGTTGGGGGTTTTACTTAAAGGGGTTGTAAACTCTCGCCGTTTTTCCCCTAAAGCATTAAGGTGAAATACCTCCTGTGCTGTAGCAGCGCCCCCGAGCCCCCCTTATACTTAGCTGAGCCCTGTAATTCCCACAACGGGAACGAGCACACCAGCTCTGGCTGGTGTCTCATGTCCTGATTGGATAGATTGCTAGCAGCGCAGCCATTGACTTCCGCTGCTGTCAATCACATCCAATGACGCGGGCAGCAGAGCCGAGTCCTGCTGTCTGTGTCCACGGACACAGCAGCAGGACACGGGAGCGGCCCCCCACGGGTGTCCACAAAGGAGAGCGCTTCTCTGACAGGGCACTCGAGAAGAGGGGGAGCCAGGAGGGACCCCAGAAGAGGAGAATCAGGGCCACTTTGTGCAAAACCAACCACACAGCGGAGGTAAACATGTCATGTTTGTTATTTTTTTTATTTTTTATTTTTTTAAACCGAACCTTTACAACAACTTTAAGACCCTCTATATCATGAAATTTAAAGTACAACTAAAGGCAATTATTTTTTTGGATAGAGTGGAGATGGATTAGAAGTGAACACCTGTCAGTTTTTATTGCGCTCTGTGCCTCCAATAGGGATATTCACCCTTTCTCCATTTGTCCTGTTTACCATTATCATTGAAAGTTAAATTTCGGGTTGTCCCCAGCAAAGTAATAGAGGGGAAATCTTCCAATAACCTGGGGGGCCCCAAGGGATTCCCTTAATTTTCAAGGATTTCCTCTCACTCCCTGTTTGGCTATGGGAAGCTACTGGGAAATTAACTGAAACATGCTGACACTACTAAATGTATCCTGGGCATCTAGACATCGTTGACCTTAAAGTGCAAGTTCACCTTTACAGAAAAGTCTGTAAGGTGAACTTACACAGGACCCTCATCTCGCCCCCCACCCCCTGTCCCGCTGACCTGCATGGCGCCGTTCGCCCATTTTGAGCCCCAGTATAGCCATCTCACGGCTCTGGCGCAAAAAAATTCTCTCTTCTTCTTCCCTGCTGAGAAGACAGGCTTCATGGGTTCTGATTGGTCGGCGCCAACCAATTAGACTGCTCCTAAATGTCCCTCCTGACGGGGTACGTTTAGGAGATAAAGTTCTGGGGATTTCTAAGCCCCGGAGCCACGACACAGCTATACCGGGGCTCAGAACGGACGATCGCCGACACGCAGGTCAGCGGGGGGGGGCGGGGGTGTTGTTGACGGCAAGGTGGGGGGTCCTGGGTAAGTTCACCTTACAGATTTTTCTGTAAAAGGTGAACTTATCCTTTAAGCACAAATTTGTTGAGATAAATTTGTCCTATTTGTTGAAAACCTGATCATTTATAGTACTTCTCATTTTAACAGCACGACACAATGGTTACCAAAAAAAATGCTTTTGATCATTTAAATGCATTTCGTTGATTTAAATTTAACCTACATGCCATAGACAAAGCTAAAAAAAATCAAACAGTTGTGGCTTGTAATATCGTGCCAGTGAATTCTACCCTAAGAGCCATTTTTTTAAGAATGTGGCAAGAATGAAGCAACAAATATATCTGATCACCATTCTCCCAACAGCTGAACTCCTACTTCCACTCTTAGCAAAACAAACCTGACACATAAGCCATACACGACCAAGCTGCAACAACAGTTTATGTCAACTGCTGAGAGGCAGCAGCTGTGCAATCTAACTCCAAGAGCAGAAAGAAGCGTCTCAATGTCTCCTTTTCCTAGGGAATGATATTTGGCAATTGTGCAATAAATATTCAATAGAAAAGAAGTCTATGTAACAACAACTCCACATCAAGCTAAAGCTGATGTATATTTGCACATGTAGAAGGTTAAAGTGATACTAAACACACACTGTTTAATTTGCATTATCCCTTCTATTTCTGTATGTGGATGATGGTACTGTAATTATTTTAATTAAAAAAAAAAAAAACAAAAACAAAAAAAACTAGTACCATTTTCCTAATCTATATACAGCTGTCACATGACCCAGATCTTTCCCAGCCGGTTTACAGGTAAACCTAAGCAGGAGGATCTTCTAGTCCTCTGCTGCTGGTCACACGTTCAAAAAAATAAACAGTTTTTGAAATACAGAGTAAAACTAATCAACATCAATAAACTGTTTAACCGCTTCGCGCCCGCGATATAGCCGAAAGACGGCTGCAGTGCAGACGCTAATTGCTGGGAGGCCGTCCCTGGACGTCCTCCTGTTTACTTCCGCGATGCGCGCTCCCGCGGGCGCGCATTAGGGAAGTTCTGTGCTGGCCGTGTCCCTTGGACACAGCCAGTCACAGATCGCTGAAAACGGCCAATCATAGCGGCGTGATCGGCGTTGCCAATGGGAAATGATCTCATATGTAAACATATGAGATCATTTCTCATCGCCGGCTCTCCCTCCTCACACAGAGACAGCGTGTGAGGAGGGAGAGCGAACTGTTGCAGCGGTGAGTGACAACAAAAAAAATTTGGGGGGTATTTGTACTTTCCTGGCTTGTTCGGGTCGCAAGAAATGAGATAGGTCACCAGTACATCAGGCGTGATCAATTTTTTATGATTTGCACCACAGCTTGTAGACTCTCTAACTTTCACAAAGACCAAATAATATCCACTAATTTGGGTTATTTTTAACAAAGATATGTAGCAGTATAAATTGTGGCCAAAATTTATGAAGAAAAATTAATAATTTGCAAAACTGATCAAATACCACCAGAAGAAAGCTCTATTTGTATGAAAAAAAGGAAAAAAATTTGTTTGGGTACAGTATACATTATTCAGCCCCGGAAGATTTTTTTCCCCCTTTCTGACCAGAGCAGAAATAGGATTTTTTATAACAGCTTACCTGTAAAATCCTTTTCTTTTGATGTACATCATGGGACACAGAGCCTCAGTAATCACTGATGGGTTATATAGGGTATCACTAGGTGATTGGACACTGGCACACCCTAAACAGGAAGTTCAACCCCCTATATAATCCCTCCCCTTACAGGGATACCTCAGTTTTGTATCAAAGCAATATAAGTATATTAGAAGAGGAGCGGGACCTCTGTGTCCCGTGATGTACATCAAAAGAAAAGGATTTTACAGGTAAGCTGTTATAAAAAATTCTATGTTCTTTCTCGTACATCACGGGACACAGAGCCTCAGTAATCACTGATGGGACGTCCCAGAGCAATGCTATCTGAGGGGAGGGGACCACACAACGTAGGGTGTAATCAGACCTGAGGACCTCGTACCGCTGACTGCAGCACACTACGCCCAAAGGCGATATCCTCATGCCTTCTCACATCCACCTGATAAAATTTGGTGAATGTATGGACTGAAGACCAGGTTGCGGCCTTGCAGATTTGAGCCATAGAGGCCTGGTGATGCACCGCCCAAGAAGCACTAATAGCCCTTGTGGAGTGTGCCTTGATTTGAAAAGGTGGAATTTTCTGTTTCAAACCGTAAGCTTGAATAATCATTTGTCGAATCCATTTTGAAATGGTAGATTTTGACGCTGCCTGTCCTTTATTGGGACCTTCTGACAGTACGAACAAAACATCCGTTTTGCGAATTTGAGCAGTTGCTTTCAGATAGGCCTTGACTGCTCTTACTACATCCAAAGAATGTAGTGACCTTTCTTCCGTAGAACAGGGATCTGGAAAAAAGGAAGGCAGAACAATATCATGGTTTAGATGAAAATCTGAAACCACCTTCAGTAGAAAGCTAGGATGAGGGCGCAATACCACTCTATCCTTGTGTATGATTAAATAAGGCTCTTTACAGGAAAGAGCTGCTAATTCTGATACTCTTCTAGCAGAAGAAATGGCTGCCAGAAAAATTTACTCTCTCGTCAACAAGACCAAGGGAATTTGACGTATTGGTTCAAAAGGCTGTTTCTGTAAAACCGACAGAACCAAATTCAAGTCCCAGGGGTTTAGGAGCGCCTTAACCGGAGGATTAAGACGCGCCACCCCCTGCATAAAGTTTCGAACCAAAGAATGTGAAGCAAGTGGTCGTTGAAATAATACTGATAAGGCCTAGACCTGGCCCTTGATGGTACTCAAGGCCAGCTTCATTTGTAATCCCATTTGTAGAAAGTCAAGAATTCTACCTATTACATATTTTCTGGGATGCCAACCCCTGGATTCACACCAGGATACATAAGCTTTCCAGACTCTATAATAAATCACTCTGGAAGCTGGCTTCTTTGCATCGATTAGGGTAGAGATCACAGGACCTGAGAGCCCACGACTCTTCAGAACGTGGGTTTCAATAGCCAAACCTTCAAATTTAGCGTTTGTAAGGCAGGATGGAACACTGGACCCTGAGATAACAGGTCTGGACGTGACGGTAGGGTCCACGGGGAACCTACTGTCATCCTTACTATTTCTGCATACCAGGCTCTCCTGGGCCAAGCTGGGGCCACCAGAAGTACCAACTTCTTTTCCTGCCTGATCCTGCGAAGGAGTCGTGGCAGTAGCAGAATAGGAGGGAATGCATAAATCAAGCCAGCCTTCGCACCCCAGGTGCATTAATGGCCTTTGGCCATCCATGACCCAGTCGCTGGTTTGCCAGTTTTCCTTTCTTGGACCACTTTTTGTAGGTCCTAACCACTGCAAACCGGCAACTGCAAGAGCTGCAGTTTTGGAGTTGCTCTGACTCAATCATCTAGCCATTACAATTTAGCCCTTGTCAAAGTCACTCAAATACTTACACTTGCTCATTTTTTTCTGTTTTCAACATATCAATTTCAGAGACAATATGTTCACTTGCTGCCTAATATATCTCACCCACTTTCAGATGTCATTGTAATAGGATAATCAATGGTTTTTGCTATACCTGTCAGTGGTCATAATGTTATGACTGATCTGTGTATGTAGACAGTCTATTCTCTCCATCAGTCTTCAGGAGATATCCATTCTACCAGAATGAGCATCTGTGCCCAGGCCCAGGTTCAGGATATAGGCAGTTCATTGGACAAGTGATCAAGGTCATCAAGTTCCCACTCAAACAGGCTACCGACCGGTCTATCAAGAGCAGGTCATTTAGGTATGCTACGACAGTTATACCCTGAGCCCTTAATCTGGCCAGGGGGGGAGCCAAGATCTTTGTAAACACTCGAGGTGCAGTGGCTAGCCCGAAAGGCAGGGCCACAAACTGAAAATGGCGTCCTATTTCAAAGCGCAAGTACTTTTGATGAGCAGGAAAAATGGGTACATGCAGATACACATCTCTGATGTCTATTGATGCCAGAAATTCTCCTCCCTGTAGGATGGAGACTACTGACCGGATTGATTCCATGCGAAAGGATCGAATCCTTAGGAATCGATTTAGATCCTTTAGATCCAGGATGGGCCTGACATCTCCATTTGGTTTTTGAACCGTAAAAAGGTTGGAATAAAATCCCAATCCTTGATCTTTCGTGGGAACCACCACGATGACCTTTTGCGACAATAGTCGCTCTAATTCTAGAAGGAGCGGCTTCTTTTTCTCTGGATCTCTGGGGACATTTGATCTGAGAAAACGAGGAGAGGGGAACTCTTGAAACTCCAGTTTGTAACCTAGAGTTACCGTGGAGATTACCCATCTGTCCTGGAAATCATCCTGCCAGAACTTTGAGAACCGTAGCAGTCTTCCCCCCACCCGAGCGAGCGGGGGCGCTTCTTCATAAGGAGGCTTTAGCGTCTTGTCTAGTAGGCTTCTTCCCCCAGGACTTCTTTTGTCCCTGGGGTCGATTCTGAAATTTATTTCTAGACCCTGACGGAGGAGGCCGTTGCGACTGCCTGGAGGCTGATGCTCCTGGCGCTGGGGAAAGAGCCTGTTTGAAAGAGGGACGCTTACTCCTTTTTTTTAACAGGTAAGAGAGTGCTTTTCCCACTAGAGATCTTTTGGATATAATTGTCCAAATCTTTTCCAAACAGCCTTGTACCACGAAATGGAAATCCAGCCAGAAGCTTCTTACATGGTGCTTCGGCTGACCAATTTTTCAACCATAAGATTCTACGCATATGCACCAACCCAAGTGAAAGACGAGAGGTTTGGATGATAGAATCTCTGATGGCGTCAACAGCAAAACATAAGGCCACTAGAAGGTTAGCCAACCCCGGGGCCTGCTGTTCAGGTAGAACTTTGAGGACCTGCTTAACATGGTCTCTTAAGTATTGACAGACTCCGATCGCTGCCACTGCAGGTTGAGCTACTGAACCTGCTAAGGAGAAAATATCCTTCAACAGGGATTCCATTTTTTTATCAACAGGATCCCTGAGCATCTGAGCATTGTCTACAGGACAAGTCAGACTCTTATTTACGGAGGAAATGGCGGCATCAACAGCCGGTATCCCCCACATCTTTATAAACTTTTCTTCCATAGGATAAAGTGTTGAAAACTTTTTAGGCGGAAAAAAACATTTATCTGGGTGATCCCAATCAGAATAAATGAGCTTTTCTAGCAAACTATGAACAGGAAAAGCATGTGTTGTTTGTGGAGGCTTCAGTGAACCCAAAGAAGAAGAGGGTTCTTTAACTGACTCAGATACAGGTAATTTAAATGTGGAGCGGACCAATCCAGCAAGGATCTGTACTAAGACCTTCTCATCCTGAGAAGCTGAAGAGAGCCCTTCTCCACCTGATTCCTCAGAGGAGGAATCATCAGTCCCATCCCGATCCTCTGAAAGGGATTCTTCTCCCTTATCCCAGAGTTCCTCTGCCTGAGGGTCCTGGGTAACGGAGGAAGACCTAGTGCGTTTTCTTCCACTGAGTGAAGATGCGATTAAGGCCATTAATATTTCCTCTAGTCCATTAATGTTTGAGGAAAAAACCTCCTGCGTAATATATACAGGGGCTGAAGTGCCAGAACCAGATGCAGCCCCTGACCCCGACGGCTCTCCCTGGCCAGCCATCCCAGGTCCTTCAGGGGGGGAAGGCGCTGCAGAAGGGGGGTCCTCAGAGCCTGAGGAAGATCCACTGCGGCCCCCCTAATCTTGGGGGGGAATATCCCCGAGGAAGAGCCCCCTATCCCATCCTACCTGGAGCTCGACTGGAGGAGCTGTGCAGCACGAACACTGAGACAGACAATCAAGCATGTGAAGGTATGTGCTCTTGGCGGCCCCCGGTGGTGACAATGTGGAATCTCCCTTACCTTATCCAGCTGCAGGTTTCTGTTATACAGACCCAATCTTCACCTCTCACGGTGGGCTTCGTTTGGAAAAACCTTCAGAGACTGGGGCCCCCTATGGATAGGGGGATCCGCAGTTCTGGGCCTGTAAAGAACCTGGCCAAGAATAAGGCTAGAAAAACCAAATTCTGAAATGCGGGGGCCAGCTCTCTAAAAAGAGAAGCGTTACAGGTTAAACCTTGTTTCTTCAGACACGAGGCCCGGGTACCATCCAATTCGGCCTAGAAAGGACACCTTGAAATGGATCCGGTTTGCCTGGCTTGCCCCAGTATAGGATATTCCCTTTGGAGTTCAGCATAGCACATCTTTACACGTGACCAACACCTAAGACAGTGGCGAAGAAACTGAGGTATCCCTGTGGGATTATATAGGGGGGTTGAACTTCCTGTTTAGGGTGTGCCAGCGTCCAATCACCTAGTGATACCCTATATAACCCATCAGTGATTATTGAGGCTCTGTGTCCCGTGATGTACGAGAAAGAAAAAACATTTTTTTTCCCTCAGTTTGGGTCGATATGTATCCTTCTACATTTTTGGTACAAAATCGCAATAAGCGTATATTGATTTGGAGACGCTATAACTTTTGCGCAAACCAAACAGGGGATAGTTTTATGGCATTTTTATTTTTTTTTAGTAATGGTGGCGATCTGCGATTTTTATTGGGACTGCGACATTGTGGTGGACACATCGGACACTTTTGACACTATTTTGGGACCACTGTCATTTATACAGCGACCAGTGCTATAAAAATGCACTGATTACTGTGTAAATAACACTGGCAGTGAAGCAGTTAACCACTAGGGGGCGATGAAGAGTTAAGTGTGTCCTAGGGAGTGATTCTAACTGTGGGGGGGGGCTTTAAGTCACATGACAGCGATCACTGCTCCCGATGACAGAGAGCACCGGGGCGGCACAGTGGTGTAGTGGGTAGCACTCTCGCCTAGCAGTAAGAAGGGTCGCTGGTTCGAATCCCAACCAGGACACTACCTGCCTGGAGTTTGCATGTTCTCCCCGTGTCTGCGTGGGTTTCCTCCGGGTACTCCGGTTTCCTCCCACACTCCAAAGACATGCTGGTAGGTTAATTGGATCCTGTCTAAATTGGCCCTGGTATGTAAGAATGTGAGTTAGGGACCTTAGATTGTAAGCTCCTTGAGGGTGTAGGGACTGATGTGAATGTACAATGTATATGTAAAAGCGCTGCGTAAATTGACGGCGCTATATAAGTACCTGAAATAAATAAATAAAAAATAAAATGACAAAGCCAGAACGAGGAAATGCCTTGTTTACATCGGCACTTCCCTGTTCTGAAGCTCCGTGACACGGCCGGGAGACCGGCGGGTCCTGCGGGCATGGTCACGCTGTTCACGAGTGCCTGCTATCCCCGCTTCTTAAAGGGGATGTACAGGTACGCCCATTTGCCCACCGCTGCCATTGTGCAAACGTATATCGGCGTGCAGCGGTTGGCAAGTGGTTAAAATTGTCATACAAATATATATTTGAAATCAAATCTTTATTATTTTTTAACAACTTCATGGTGTGGGTGGATTTCGGTCAGTCACAGTCTGTGTCACCCCCTCCAGCCCGTTTCATAGAATAAGAGGGAGGTGAAGCCTCCATTAATCTACATGTAATATCCAACTCCCATTGTGTTTAGATGGATAGTGGGCATGGAGGAGGGAGGGAGTGGGTTGCCATTCACCACTGGGTATACGCCCACGTGTGACTCTATAGTCACATGGGCTGCTCAAATTTTATAGGGAGGAAATGTTCAGCTTAGAAACTCACTGAAAACTGAGAATGAGCAGAGCTGCCAACACTGCTCTTCAAAATCCCTAGCTGAATTGGGGACATAAACAGAAAGTGGAGATAGAAAACAGCAGAATCAACCAGGTTTTTTGCAGAATACAGACAACGAATCTCATAGTGGTTTAGTGAGTATGAACAGCATGTAATATGCCTATGCATGTGCAGGTGTTCATCATCCCAGCACACAGGGACCGTAATGTTTGTGTAAAATGATCTGAGCATGTGCAGCTCAGCTTACATACCAGAGAAGACTGCGAGCAGGCAGGTTGGTGTATTTTAATGCACGCCACTTCTGCAATAAATAGCCTGCCTGCTCCTAAGGTTTGGTATGATGCCTTTAGTTTGGATTTAAACCTAGGCCCAATCAAAAATCTATGTGGAAAGACCCTCACTTTAGTAAACAGTATGTTAATGGTTAAAACGACTTACCTGTCTATTGCTATTATGCCCAAAGTAAGCATACTGGCAGAGCTGATCAACATATAAAGAAGGGCAGAGAAATTGCACCACACCACTCCGAATATCCATTCCCTTAGAATAGAGCTGACAACAACAAATGGAAGCACCAGCATAGACAGCAGCAGATTGGATAACGTCAGGCTAAACACAAACTTGTTGCTGAGGGAAAGCAAATACGACTTCTTGTACAATACGATCACAATGACAAGATTGCCCAGGCATATCAGAATGTCAATGATGATAATAGCAATGGATTCGGCTACTATAGTAGCCCCATTTTCTGCAGTTTCACTTCCCACGCCATTTTCTCCAGAAGAGTTGATGCTCATTGTCAAACACAAAGCAATCCGTTTTGAAACATGCTGGGAACCTAGAAGAAGAAAACAAAATGGAATTATAAAAATAAAATAATCAATAAATGAAGTATTTTGAAGGAGTGCTATCTTTTTTTTTGGGGGGGGGGGGGGGGTGCAAACACTCTGCAAAATTATGTGTTGTTTCTTTTTCTAGGTCTCCCAGCACTTGTGCAGGCATTGTGAGAACCCGGGTATCTCTATGATCTATTGGTTTCAGCTCCTTTGTCTACAATGCCTAGACTCCATAGGCTTTCCGCAGCCCCCTCTTAGTTATTTTTCTTGTTTAGCATGGGTAGCCCTACCTTTCCCTTTACAGGCTGTTATGAGAGGACTATGCAGGGAATGCATATCCTATCTTGTGACAAAAAGCTAAGATGAAGTACAAATACTCTTTACACACTGCGTAGTATTTATTATTAACTCAAAAAAAAGTATCTTATTGGGCACAGCCTCCTTCACATCTCCAAATTTTTTCTTTTTTTGTTTCCTGCGGTGATTTGACTTCCTGTTGGAGGGTGGCTGCATTCATTCTCCACGATCCCACTGTATGTAGGAACATAGTTATCCTCTCTTGCTTGCTTCTGAGATGGCTTTGGGACTATGGATTATGGGGTTTGTATTGTACACGGAGAAGTGTATATGACCGCAATGTTGACTTCAGTACTGTGTTTACTGGAGCCGATCCTTTGGATCCCCAGTGCCGTCATCTTGGATGTGGCAGCCAGCTGTGACTTCCTGCTTTTTCACAGCCGAATCCCCACTGTGCATGTGTGGGATTGTGCTGTGCTGGTCCCGCAGCCTCCTGGGGTGTGTGATGTGTCAGAAGGTTGCGGAAAAAGAAAAAAAAACACACACACACCAATTTTTTTTTGGGGGGGGGGGGGCAGAACTTTCTTTTTAAGTGAAGTTCCACTTTAAAGGATACATACACCTTTGTTAGGATGTTACAACCATGTTACCAAAGAGCACTTGTTGGCACCCCTCTGATCCCCTGCTGTGACAGCGGGCAGGGGATCCTCTCTCCACACCCGCTGTCACAATTTAAAAAGAGTGTGGTCCTGCGGGGCTCCACCCACACAGCCACATCATTCATTCACAAAGTTCTGTGAATGAATGAACTACAACTACTGTCTTTCACTGCAGCAGACACCTTGTACTTCTCAATGAACTGCGAGGCCACTGGTGATCGCTCTCATAGGTAATTGATCTTCCTGCTCTCCAGTAACTGTATGCCCCATATGGGGCTAAGGACAGATACAGTAAGGGGAAAAAAGTATTTGATCCCATGCTGATTTTGTACGTTTGCCCACTGACAAAGAAATGATCAGTCTATAATTTAATGGTTTATTTTAACAGTAAGAGACAGAATAAATAAACAAAAATATCTAGAAAAATCCATTTCAAAAAAGTTATGAATTGATTTGCATTTTAATGAGTGAAATAAGTATTTGATCCCTTATCATTCAGCAAGATTTTTGGCTACCAGGTGTCTTCTATACTGGCAACTCTCTTAAAGGGAATGCTCCTAATCTCGGCTTGTTATCTGTATAAAAAAAAAAAAAGACACCTGTCCACAGAAGCAATCAGATTCCAATCACTCCACCATGGCCAAGACCAAAGAGCTGTCTAAGGATGTCAGGGACAAGATTGTAGACCTACACAAGGCTGGAATGAGCTACAAGACCATCGCCAAGCAGTTTGGTGAGAGGATGACAACAGCTGGTGCGATTTTTCGCAAACTGAAAAACACAAAATAACTATCAATCTCCCTCGGTCTGGGGCTCCATGCAAGTTCTCACCTTGTGGAGTTTCAGTGATCATGAGAATGGTGAGGAATCAGCCCAGAACTATATGGGAGAATCTCGTCAATGATCTCAAGGCAGCCGAGACCATAATCACCAAGAAAACAATTGGTAACACACTACGCCTTGAAGGACTGAAATTCTGCAGCACGCGTAAGGTCCCCCTGCTTAGGAAACACATGTACAGGCCTCTCTGAAGTTTGCTAATGAACATCTGAATGATTCAGAGGAGAACTGTGTGAAAGTATTGTGGTCAGATGAGACCAAAATTGAGCTCTTTGGCAATAACTAAACTCGCCGTGTTTGGAGGAGGAGGAGAAATGCTGCCTATGACCCCAAGAACACCATCCCCACCATCAAACATGGAGGTGGAAACATTATGCTTTGGGGGCGTTTTTCTGCTAAGGGGACAGTACAACTTCACAGCATCAAAGGGGTGATAGATGGAGCCATGTACCATCAAATCTTGGGTGAGAACCACCTTCCCTCAGCCAGGGCATTGAAAATGGGTCGTAGATGGGTATTCCAGCATGACGACAATGACCCAAAACACATGGCCAAGGCAACAAAGGAGTGGCTCAAGAAGAAGCACATTAAGGTTCTGGAGTGGCCTAGCCAGTCTCCAGACCTTAATCCCATAGAAAATATGTTGCGGGAGCTGAAGGTTCGGGTTACCAAACGTCAGCCTCGAAACCTTAATGACTTGGAGAGGATCTGCAAAGCGG
Organism: Aquarana catesbeiana; assembly: GCF_042186555.1. Taxonomy (NCBI): domain Eukaryota; kingdom Metazoa; phylum Chordata; class Amphibia; order Anura; family Ranidae; genus Aquarana; species Aquarana catesbeiana. The sequence continues at coordinate 457,827,327 of NC_133325.1, forward strand.
TGTGGGACAAAATCCCTCCTGAGTAAGGATGAGCTCCGGCGTGTTCGCAAGCTGCACATGCTGAGCCCGCAAGGAACTCGGCACTGCACAGCAATAATCACAAGCAGTGAGACATTTCCCTGTGTGCGGCTGCAGAGATCGGGAAATGTCACACTGCCAACGATTAGCGCAGCGCATTGCCGACTTCCTGGCGGGCTCGGCACGTGCAGCTTGCAAACACGCCAGAGCTCATCCTTACTCCTGAGATGTGTGCAAACCTGGTGGCCAACTACAAGAAATGTCTGACCTCTGATTGCCACCAAGGGTTTTGCCACCAAGTACTAAGTCAAGTTTTGGGAAGGGTTCAAATACTTATTTCACTCATTAAAATGCAAATCAATTTACAACTTTTTTAAAATACTTTTTTTCTCGATAATTTTGTTATTCTGTCTCTCACTGTTAAAATAATCCTACCATTAAATTTTAGACTGATCATTTTTTTTGTCAGTGGGCAAATGTACAAAATCAGCAGGGGATCAAATACTTTTTTTCCCTCACTGTAGCTATACTAAGATTCTGCAGGAGCCTGACATTACAACCACGCTCTGCTGGCAATGCAGGCAAGGTGAACTTAGCCTTTAAGTAGAGGTTGTGTATGGATTATATTTGGAAAACAAGGATATTGTTTAGTGTCACTTTAACCACTTGCCGGCCGAGCTATAGCCGAAAGACAGCTACAGCTCGGTCAGCAATTTTGGGTAGGACATGCATGGATATCCTCCCAGAACTGAGGCCCCCAGGATGCGCTCTATGACCGCGGTTGTCCACTGGACACAGCTGATCACAGATCGGGGTAAAGGGCCAATCACAGTGGCCCTTTACCATGTGATCAGATGTGTCCAATTACAGCTGGTCGCAGGTAAACAGACTTGCCGGTTATGGGAAGTCCCTCTATGTGAGGAAAGGAGAGCCGATAACTGGCAAGGCTCTCAGTACATTGTTTACACTGATAATCAGGGCACTGATTTACAGTGCAGCCCCATCGGTACCCATCCAGGCAGTGTTGCTTCATCAGCACATGAAGAAAAACTACTTTACAGCAAAGGTTTAACAGAAACTAAGGCTGGCCATACACTATACAATCTTCTTGTACAATTTTCCTTTAGGATTTACCAAAACCATATAATATGAGGTCAAACCTAAACACTTTCAATTTGTATGCAATCAGGCAGGCTCTTGTACTACATAGTTGAAGGTAAATCTAAAGGAAATTGAATAAGAAAATTGTATAATGTATGGCCAGCTTAAGAAAAATATTTTTTTTTTCCCTTCAGAATCTTTAGCAAAAAATAAAAAACCCAGTGGTGATTAAATACCACCAAAAGAAAGCTCTATTTGTGTGAAAAAAAATGATAAAAATGTCATATGGGTACAGCATTGCATGACCGCGCAATAGTCAAAGTAGGCAGGAAGAGGGTGAAAGTGCCCGGCATTAAAATGGTTAATACTCACCCATCCCATCAATATTCACTCTCATGAAAGGACACCAAGGCTAAAAAAAATTCAGCATCTGACATGTATGAATGTGTTGGATACCTGACCCCCCCCTGTTCTCACTATGTGACAGCCTCTACGTGAATATACATGCTTTTCTATGTGATCTTACAAGAATAAAAAAGCTCTGCACATTGTTAATGTGCTGGCGACAGATTTGATCTACATGAATACAGGACAGCGGTGTCACATAGGGGCTTGTGGAAGCAAAGGGGCGCACCTGGAAACAAAGAGCAGCAGCACCATTTATTAACCCTTTCCCTTGCAGGAATGTCTTTGACAAGATTCTGTAGCTAGTGACAGAGACACTTTAAAAAGCATATAGAGGCATGAAAGAAAAAACAAAACACTTGTGTTTATAATGCCTCCTACATTAAAAATGTGCCTTTTTTTTTTTTTTTTTAATAAACCCCAATTGTCAATGCTGCCACAGCAGTGTCATACAATAGCCAGGCATGCTGGCTGCGCCATATAAATAATATATATATAATAGCAAGCATGCAGAGCATCCCTACAATCACAGCCCCGTCCTCTGTGTGAAGTTGTGCTCGGTAGGAACGCCTAGCCTTCCCCATTGTTATATAGACAGCACAGGCTCCAGTCCACCAGCTTTACCTTTCTCTACACATACACCTTGCACTACGGAACTACCGCCGTGTTACACAAAGCACATAGTTCCACTTACCTTTTGTTCCTTGGCTGCTAATACTGCAAAGATTCCATGCCTAGATCGAGTGGTCCAGGTAGACCCGGAACTACAGGCCGGTGTCTTCTGCCACTTCCTGTACGTGGAACGCAAGGGTGCGTCTCACTGCTGTCTACTACTTCCGTGTGATGCTTGTGATTGATTAGCAGTAGTGATCGTGATCTGTATGACAAAATCACAAAACTTGTTATAGAAAAATATACAATTTTATATTTTATATACATGTATTAGATTGTTATAAAAAAAGCAGATTCAATATGTGTTGTTGGCCATAAAAAAACTACTGAAAGCTATGTAGTTGCACGTTGTCACTGATTTTCATCATGTGCAAAAAAAAACAGTTTTTTTTTTTCTTTCTTTCTTGCATGTGGTTTGGTATAAGTAGAAGATGAACTGGGACTAGGGTTGCCACCTTTTCTTCAAGCCAAACCCAAAACACTTTTGCAGCCTGGAGCACCTTTCGGTGCACCAAGGAGAGTAGAAATGCAGTGCGCATAGCATGCCACAGCGAAAAGTTGGTGTGGCCAAATTGCCCTTGCTGACATCATGCCCCCCCAGTAATGCCAACCTGCCCCCTGACAGCCACCAGCAACTCCCGGACAGCAACAGATTTGTGTGTGACTATCTTGGATAGTCTTGGGGAGCCACAGCCCGGTCTGAATAATGTGAGTTCGGATACGGTTGAGTTTGAAGCATGCCCCAGCTAGGGTTGCCACCTGCCCGGGATTCACCCAGACAGTCAGGGTTTTGAATCATGTGTCCAGGTTTCAGGCGGACAGAAACCGGACAGGTGGCAACCCTAGCTAGGGCATGCTTCAAACTCATGTTATCCGAACTCATGTTCCAATGAGGAGGCTGGGTAATTGAGGGGGCTTTTCGGTAGGGGACCATTCCACACACCTTTTTGGTGTGTGTGTTCATTTGTATTTTTTTGGTTCACTTGGGTTCGCTTGGTAGTAATGGGCTCAGGCGTGTTCGGGATCCTAGTCCCAACCCAACTGCCCGATCCCACCAGGAAGCTGACACTGCACACCGATAATCACAGGCAGTGAGACATTTCCCAGTCCGCAGCTGTACAGATCGGAAAATGTCTCACTGCCTCTGATTATCGGTGTGCATCTTCCTGGTGGGATCGGGCAGGTGGGTTGGGACTATGATCCCGAACACGCCTGAGCCCATCTCTAGTGTGTACTTGTCTCAATTACTAGCACAAAGTGTAATTCATGTCTGCTGCTTTATTCCTCTGCTATTAGCATGAATTATTATTATTATTTTTTCAGCAGGAACTAGGGGGAACTCAGTTCCACCACCTCTGGCTCAGGTCTTCTGCTTTCTGCTCACCACTATCACTTGGTAACACTGAAATCCAGCTTCTGTGTTTACAAGTGATAGCTTATCTCCCAGTGGCTCCCACAGGTCAGATCCCCTATGCAGATCCCACTGAGTGCCGGACAGGGACAAGGGAGATACAGAACAGGTGCCCAGGGTTCAGTGCAGTCATGGGCAGGAGAGGGTGTGTGGTAGGCTGCACCCTCTGTGGTCTCCATTTTTTCCCTGGTGACCAGTTGTTGATGCTCCTACTGCATGATCTCCCTTGCAAGTGACTGTAGTATAGTAAGCTGGGAGGTACTACATCTGGATAGGTGATTCAGCTTAATATTGCAACAAAGGTAAGAAATATGACAGATGGTGGAGCTTTTAAGGATGGGGGAGAAGATGAGGGCAGCGGAGGGAGGGGTTGTATGTATGCAAAGGGAAGAGCTACTATTTGATGCCATTTGGCAGGTATGTGTGTGTGGTGGGCATGATTGAGTTCCTGCACCTATTCTCTGAGAAAAAAAAACCCTGATTATTATTATACAGGATTTAGATGCTGACAGCTTACGCAGGCCTTTACAACATAAGGGCAGGCAGTACAATTACAATACAATTTAATACAGTGGGAATCAGAGAACCCTGCTCGTTAGAGCTTACAATCACTTCTGACAAGTTTTCCTGACACCAAGAGAAAAATGGTGACAGGGGAGGGACCTCCAGCAGATTAACAGCCTCAGCTCTGTTCCTGTTTGCTGTGTGAAGGGGGAAGTTGCTGTTCCCTCCAATCAGCTCTCACACATTTCACTGAGCTCTGCAGAGTGTATTATTGAGAGCCCTTGCACACTGGGGCGGTTTGCAGGCGCTATTGCGCTAATAATAGCGCCTGCAAACTGCCCCGAAAGTGCCGCTGCATGTATTCCTGTGTGAAAGCCCCGAGGGCTTGCACACTGGAGCGATGCGCTGGCAGGACGGTAATAAAAGTCCTGCTAGCAGCATCTTCGGAGCGGTGAAGGAGCGGTGTGTATACCGCTCCTTTACCGCTCCTGCCCATTGAAATCAATGGGACGGCGCGGCTATACCGCCGGCAATGCGCCTCTGGAGAGGCGCTTTGCGGTGGTTTTTAACCCTTTCTCGGCCGCTAGCGGGGGGTAAAACCGCCCCGCTAGCGGCCGCATACCGACGGTAAAACGCCGCTATTAATAGCGGCGTTTTACCGCCGATGCCGCCCCCGCCCCAGTGTGCAAGGGCTCTACCTCTCTCTCCCCTTTTTTCTGACAGCTCTGACAAGCTTTAAAAACTCAGCACTTTGCATGGATGTAGAGAAACGAAAACTGCAGATAAATAGGTACAAGTTATGTAGGAGGATTTGTTTCATCTCTGTGCATCACCTGAGGATAATCACTTTACTGGGTATATGGAAGGGTTTACAACCACTTTAATTAGAACAAAAAGTGCGCACTGCACCATGGACTTGAGGCATGAATTAATTAGAAAAAAAATCCTGCCCTCCACCTAAAAATTTTTTATTTTCCCCACTAGCTCATTTCTCACAGTTATTACGTTCTGTACCACTTGTCCCTCCTTATTAAATTGTAATCTGTTATGTGCATGAACACTTATGGCCCGTACACACAATCCGAAAAAAAAAACGGACTACAGATCATCTGTTTTTCTTTGCATGCTAGTCGCATATCGAAAATGAAGAGTTTACTAAAGTTACGAAAATTCTCGTAGAACTGGATACAATATCAGAAGTGATATAATGTGTTGTTGTGTATTTGTATTGTATTTTTGAATGACAGCTGTACTGATTAACCACTTCAACTCCGGAAGGTTTTACCCCTTAATGACCAGGCCATTTTTTGCAATACGGCACTGTGTTGCTTTAACTAACAATTGCGCGGTCGTGCGACACTGTACCCAAATAAAATTGATGTCATTTTTTTTCCCACAAATAGAGCTTTCTTTTGGTGGTATTTGATCACCTCTGCGGTTTTTATTTTTTGCGCTATAAACAAAAAAAAATGACAATTTTGAAAAAAAATATATATTTTTTACTCTCTGCTATAAAATATATCCAATAAAAAAATGTAAAAAAAATCAATTTTTTTCATCAGTTTAGGCCAATTTTTATTTTGCTACATGTTTTTGGTTAAAAAAAAATCCCAAAAAGCATATATTGATTGGTTTGCGCAAAAGTTATAGCATCTACAAACTACGGGATAGATTTATTGACTTTTTTTAAAAATTGTTTTTACTAGTAATGGCAGCGATTTTTTGTGGGACTGAGACATTGCGGCGGACAAATCTGACACTAAGTGACACTTTTTGAGGACCAGTGACACCAATACAGTGATCAGTGCTAAAAAAAATGCACTGTCACTGTATAAATGACACTGGCAGGGAAGCGGTTAACAAAAAGGGTAATCAGAGGGTTAACTGTGTTCCCTGGGTGTGCTTTCTTACTGTGTGGGGGATGGACTGACTTGAGGAAGAGACCCGATTAGCAGGAATCACAGATCTCTCTCTCCATCTCTGACAGAACGAGGGTCTGCCTTGTTTACATAGGCAGGCCGCCATTCTGTCTCTCCAGAGAACGATTGCAGGTAGCTGGCTGTCGGACCCGGGGATTGGCTCCCACTGTGTCCAATCACAGCAGAAGCGCGACTCCGGGGGTGTGCGTGCCCCAGAGCCAAAAGGCCGCCCTGCTGCAGTACATGTATATGGGACGGTCCTTAAGCGGTTAAAAGAAAATCGTACGATCTGGTGTCGTACAAGAAAAATTTTCGTGCTTGTCCAATTGTATATAATCAGATAAACTGTTGTGATCGGCTCTCGAAAGCTGCGTACTAATAATCCCATTATTGTACGATCACTTCAAAAGTGGTATTTTTCGTCCGATTTTTGGATCGTGTGTATGGGCTATTAAAGTGGGGAAACCTGTTTTAGAAAAAAAAAATGAACATATAGCTTCAGCAAAAGCCAATAAAAAGCTACTTTAAAGAGGAGCTCCACCCTAAAGGGGAAGCTCCGCTTATTTTCCTCCTCCCTCCCTCCCCCTCTGCTGCCACATTTGCCACCTTTCGGGTGGGGAAGAGGGGAGCAGGCATCTGGTTTCACCTGCGGCAAACTCATCCAGAAGTTCGGCCCCCTCCTCCTTCTCCCGCCGCCGAGCCATTCACAAAGCGCAGCGTGCTTCCAGCATGAGCAGTAGGGGGAACGGGCTGTTCACTGCCAATTTCCCCTTCCCAAGATGGCGGTGGCAGCACCCGAGAGCCAAATGAAAAATCAGCTCGGGTGAACATACCCGATTTGTGGACAGGTAGGTGTCCTAATATTAAAAGTCAGCAGCTACATTATTTGCAGCTGCTGACTTTTCATTTTTCCTGAAGAAGCCTGGAGCTTGGGTGTCTGATGAATTAAAACAGATTTCTTTAAAATGAATGCTATGCATGACAGGCTGAATGCTCTAAGTCAGTCAGTAGTAATCAGATTATATATATAAGAAGATTTTGCATACTTGTAAACGGCACCATACAGCAGCAGACTTATACTGTACAGTATATCTTCTTCATCCAGCGGGTCACACATACATGGGATGACAAGAGGTGAGGAACCTTTTGATTTATACTGTAGTGTTAGAAATTGAGGACATATTTTTAACGTATGTTTTAGGTTTGCTCAGTGGTTTTTTTTCTGTGCATCTTATGCCGTGTACACACGACCGGACTTTCCGGCAGAAAAGGTCAGACAGAATGAATCGGTCGGACATTCCGATCATGTGTGGGCTTCATCGGACCTTTTCTGTCGAAAAATTCTGACGAACTTTAGAAATAGAACATGTTTCAAATCTTTCCGACGGACTTGATTCCTATCGAAAAAAATGTTCGTCTGTATGCTAGTCCGACGGTCCGAAAACGACGCAAGGGCAGCTATTGGCTACTGGCTATTGAACTTCCTTTTCTAGTCCGGTCGTAGGCAATCATGTTCGAAACGATCGGACTTTGGTGGGATCGTGTGTAGGCAAGTCTGTTTCGGCGGAAATCCATCGGAACGCCATTGAAAAGTCCTTCGGAGTTCAGTGCGACGAGATGTCCGCTCGTGTGTATGCAGCATTAGTCCCACATTAAGGAAGAATTTAAGTGGAGCTGTGCTATATAAATCTGTAGGCAGTGCTGGGACAAGGTCATCTAGAGCCCAGGGTGCCCCCTCCAAGATGTATGAGCATAATGTGTCAGCAAAAATCCCCCCCCCCCAAAAAAAAAATTGAGCACTGCTCACAAGCATAAATCCCCCCTCCTCCCAGTACAAATTCACCCCCCTGCGGAAATCCCCCCTCCCAGCACAAATCTTTACCATCCCCAAATCCCCCCCAGCACAAATAACCCCCCTCCCCCCAAAAAAATGGCCCCTCCTAGCACAAATCCTCTACCAATCATCTCTACTAGCACAAACCCCCCCAAAACAAAAAAAATCCCCTTCTAGCACAATTCCCCTCCCCCTCTACCATATCACCTCTTCTAGCACAAACCCCCCTCCTAGCACAAATGCCCCCCCCCCCCCAAAAACAAATTCCTCCAAATCACCACTCCTAGCACCCCCCCCCCTAAATTTCCCCTCTTAGAACAATTCTTGCCATCCCCCAATTCCCCCTTCCAACACAAATCCCCTCCCCCTCGATCACTTTTCCAGTGCTCCCCACCTCACTTGATGATGATACCACAGTGCCCAGGGCAGCCGCCCCCTCCTGCCCACCCCTTTTCCTGCCTCTCTGTAGGAATACACGGTAGCACGCGTAAAACTCCTTTATATTGAGTTGGCCCAACTTTTGTAGGTATAACAGCTTTAACTCTTCTGGGAAGGCTGTCAACAAGGTTTAGGGGTGTGTCTAATGGAAATGTTTGACCATTCTTCCAGAAGAGCATTTGTGAGGTCAGGCACTGATGTGGACTAGAAGGCCTGGCTCACAGTCTCCGTGCTAATACAGGCCAGTCAAGTTCCTGCGCCCCAAATTCACTCATCCATGTCTTTATGGACCTTGCTTTGTGCACTGGTGTGCAGTCATGTTGGAACAGGAAGGGGCCATCCCCAAACTGTTCCCACAAAGTTGGGAGCATGAAATTGTCCAAAATGTCTTGGTATGCTGACATCTCAGGAGTTCCCTTCACTGGAACTAAGGGGCCAAGCCCAACCCCTGAAAAACAACCCCACACCATACTCCCCCCTCAATCAAATGATTTGGACCAGTGCATAAAGCAAGGTCCATGAAGACATGAAGGAACTTGACTGGCCTGCACAGAGTCCTGACCTCAACCCGATAGAACACCTTTGGGATGAATTAGAGCGGAAACTGCGACCCAGGCCTTCTTGTCCAACATCAGTGCCTGACCTCACAAATGCCCACCCCTTTTCCTGGCTCTGTCTGTAGCACATGTAAAACTCCTTTATAGCAGGGGTCAGCATCCTTCTCCACCTTAAAGTGATACTAAGTGCAATTTTTTTCCCCTAATGCTAGTCTAAAGACCTACACTACTGTAGCACACCCCTGAATTCTGTACGTAGCACACCCCTGAACTCTGCACTTTGTACGAAGCACACTCCTGAACTCTGTACGTAGCACATCCCTGAACTCTGCACGTAGCACACCCGTGAACTCTGCACTCTGTATGTAGCACACCCGTGAACTCTGCACTCTGTACGTAGCACACCCCCGAACTCTGCACTCTGTACGTAGCACACCCCCGAACTCTGCACTCTGTACGTAGCATACCCCTGAACTCTGCATGTAGCACACCCCGTAACTCTGCACGTAGCCCACCCGTGAACTCTGCACTTAGCCCACCAGTGAACTCTGCACGTAGCAAAAACTGAACTCTGCACGTAGCACACCCGTGAACTCTGCACTCTGTACATAGCACACCCGTGAACTCTGTATATAGCACACCCCTGAACTCTGCACGTAGCACACCCCTGAACTCTGCACTCTGTACGTAGCACACCCCTGAACTCTGCATGTAGCACACCACTGAACTCTGCACTCTGTACGTAGCACACCCCTGAACTCTGCACGTGGCACACCCCTGAACTCTGCACTGTGTACGTAGCACACCCCTGAACTCTGCACGTAGCACACCCATGAAATCTGCACGTAGAACACCCCTGAACTCTGCATGTAGTACACCCCTGAACTCTGCACGTAGCACACCCCTGAGCTCTGCACTCTGTACGTAGCACACCCATGAACTCTGCACTCTGTACGTAGCAAACCAGTGAACTCTGCACTCTGTACGTAGCACACCCCTGAACTCTGCACTCTGTACGTAGCACACCCCTGAACTCTGCACTCTGTACGTAGCACACCCCCGAACTCTGCACTCTGTACATAGCACACCCCTGAACTCTGCACTCTGTACATAGAAAACCCTTGAACTCTGCACTCTGTACATAGCACACCCCTGAACTCTGCACTCTGTACATAGCATACCCCTGAACTCTGCACTCTGTACATAGCACACCCCTGAACTCTGCACTCTGTAGATAGCAAACTCCTAAACTCTGCACTCTGTATGTAGCACACCCCTGAACTCTGCACTCTGTACGTAGCACACCCCTGAATGCTGCGCTCTGTCCACAGCACAACCCTAAACTGTGCACTCTGTATGTAGCACACCCCTTAAACTGTGCACTCTGTATGTAGCACACCCCTGAACTGTACACTCTGTATGTAGCATACCAATGAACTGTGCACTCTGTACGCAGCACACCCCTGAACTCTGCACTCTGTACATAGCACAACCTTGAACTCTGCACTCTATGCATAGCACACCCCTAAACTCTGCACTCTATACATAGCACACCCCTGAACTCTGCACTCTATACATAGCACACCCCTGAACTCTGCACTCTATACATAGCACACCCCTGAACTCTGCACTCTATACATAGCACATCCCTGAACTCTGCACTCTATTCATAGCACACCCCTGAACTCTGCACTCTACACATAGCACATCCCTGAACTCTGTACGTAGCACACCCCTGAGCTCTGCACTCTGTACGTAGCACACCCGTGAACTCTGCACTCTGTACGTAGCAAACCAGTGAACTCTGCACTCTGTACGTAGCACACCCCTGAACTCTGCACTCTGTACGTAGCACACCCCTGAACTCTGCACTCTGTACGTAGCACACCCCTGAACTCTGCACTCTGTACGTAGCACACCCCCGAACTCTGCACTCTGTATGTAGCATACCCCCGAACTCTGCACTCTGTACGTAGCACACCCCCGAACTCTGCACTCTGTACATAGCACACCCCTGAACTCTGCACTCTGTACATAGCACACCCCTGAACTCTGCACTCTGTACACAGCATACCCCTGAACTCTGCACTCTGTACATAGCACACCCCTGAACTCTGCACTCTGTAGATAGCAAACTCCTGAACTCTGCACTCTGTACGTAGCACACCCCTGAATGCTGCACTCTGTCCACAGCACAACCCTAAACTGTGCACTCTGTATGTAGCACACCCCTTAAACTGTGCACTCTGTACGTAGCACACCCCTGAACTGTACACTCTGTATGTAGCACACCCCTGAACTCTGCACTCTATACATAGCACACCCCTGAACTCTGCACTCTATACATAGCACATCCCTGAACTCTGCACTCTATACATAGCACACCCCTGAAGTCTGCACTCTGTACGTAGCACACCCCCGAACTCTGCACTCTGTATGTAGCACACCCCCGAACTCTGCACTCTGTACGTAGCACACCCCCGAACTCTGCACTCTGTACATAGCACACCCCTGAACTCTGCACTCTGTACATAGCACACCCCTGAACTCTGCACTCTGTACACAGCATACCCCTGAACTCTGCACTCTGTACATAGCACACCCCTGAACTCTGCACTCTGTAGATAGCAAACTCCTGAACTCTGCACTCTGTATGTAGCACACCCCTGAACTCTGCACTCTGTACGTAGCACACCCCTGCATGCTGCACTCTGTCCACAGCACAACCCTAAACTGTGCACTCTGTATGTAGCACACCCCTTAAACTGTGCACTCTGTATGTAGCACACCCCTGAACTGTACACTCTGTATGTAGCACACCAATGAACTGTGCACTCTGTACGCAGCACACCCCTGAACTCTGCACTCTGTACATAGCACAACCTTGAACTCTGCACTCTATGCATAGCACACCCCTAAACTCTGCACTCTATACATGGCACACCCCTGAACTCTGCACTCTATACATAGCACACCCCTGAACTCTGCACTCTATACATAGCACATCCCTGAACTCTGCACTCTATACATAGCACACCCCTGAAGTCTGCACTCTGTACATAGCACACCCCTGAACTCTGTGAGGAGCACACCCCTAAACTGTGCACTCTGTACGTAGCACACCCCTGAACTCTGTACTCTATACTTAGCACACCCCTGAACCTTGAACTCTGCACTCTGTACGTTGCACACCCCTGAACTCTGCACTCTGTACGTAGCACACCCCTGAACTCTGTACATAGCACACCCCTGAACCCTGAATTCTGCACTCTGTAAGTAGCACACCCCGGAACACTCAATGTGGATTGGGGAATCCTCCCCGCTCAGCCATTGTATTCCAACAGTGAGGAGGCTTTCCCACCATCAGAATACACTGATCAGTGCTGTCAGATATAGCCTGTGATGCTGATCCATCGGGGAAAATGCAACAGGGGGGTTGTACAGAAGTCAATTTTGTAGGAATTTTTTGTTTATTTTCGTCTGATGATCCTGCCAATCCTGTCAGCTCAGGCAGGTTACAGAGGTGAGGGCCCCCTCACTCACTCACCTCCCCTGTACCCCCAGCCGCCATCTTCTCACCCCTCCCCCCACTATTCAGTCACACCCACACACACCACCCCACCAAGGGGGCGGGACCTGCAAACCAAGGGGCGGAGCTAAGGTAATAGCTGGGTAAAAACAAAAAAAAACCTCTCTCCTCTAGGGGGCGGGGTGATTATCATTTTTTTTTCATCAGTTTAGGCAAATATATATTATTCTACATATTTTTGGTAAAAAAAAAAAAAAAAATCGCAATAAGTGTATATTGACAAAAGTTATAGCGTCTACAAACTATGGGAAAGATTTGTGGCATTTTTATTATTTATTAATATTTGTTATTAGTAATGGCGGTGATCTGCGATTTTTAGCGGTACTGCGACATTGTGACGGACAGATCGGACGCTTTTGACACATTTTTGGGACCATTGACATTTATACAGCGTTCAGTGCTATAAATAAGCACTAATTACTGTGTAAATGTCACTGGCAGGGAAGGGGTTAACACTGTATGGGGATAGGACTGACAGGGGGAGGGGACACATCGTTGTTGCTGCTTAGTAAGAACAACGTTATGTCTCCTCTCCCGTGACAGCACAGGGATATGTGTGTTTACACCCACAAATCCCCATGGCCGGCTCTCGTGCACATGATTGCACGCCCTCTGGTGGCACTTAAAGGGAACCCTGTATATATGTACGGTATTTTGTGCAGAGGTGCCATTGTGCCACAGTAAATGTGCGTGAGCCGGTCAGGAACCGGTTAAAGTGATAATATATAATCATAATATTACAGCTGCATACCTGGCCACCGCAGCGGCTTCACACTTGTCATCCTTTTTTTTTTGGTCCAGGACTGAGTATGCTATAGACCCTACGTCTGGAAAGGAGTACTGGGGTTGTACGCACAGCCTGGCCACAGCAGCGGCTTTACACTTGTCATTCTTTTTTTTTTTTTTTTCTTGGTCCAGGATTGAGTGTGCTACATACCCCAAGTCTGGAAAGGAGTACAATCAGGCTCACTTCTGCATAGAAACCAATGAGTTTCCAGGTTTTATTACCAAAGCCTAATTGAACAGAAGCTCATTGGTTTTACGCACAGCCTGGCCACTGCAGCGGCTTGACACTTGTCACTTTTTTTTTTTTTTGGTCCAGGATTGATTGTGCTACATAGCCTAAGTATAGAAAGGAGTACTGGGGCTGTACATACGGACTGACCACCGCAGCAGCTTGACACTTGTCACTCTTTATTTTTTGGTCCAGGATTGAGTGTGCTACATACCCTAAGTCTGGAAAAGAGTACTGGGGTTGTACACATGGCCTGGCTACTGCTGCGGCTTGTTACTTGTCACCCTTTTTTTTTAACTATAGGATTAAGTGTGCTACATACTCTAAGTCTGAAAAGGAGTACTGGTGTTGTACGCATGGCCTGGTCACTGCAGCAGCTTGACACTTGTCATCCTTCTTTTTTTTTTTGGTCCAGGATTGAGTGTGCTACATACCCGAAGTCTGGAAAGGAGTACTGGGGTTGTACGCACTTCCTGGCCACAGCAGCGCCTTGAGACTTGTCATCCTTCATTTTTTTTAGTCCAGGATTGAGTGTGCTACATACCCTAAGTCTGGAAAGGAGTACTGGGGTTGTACACATGGCCTGGCCACCACAGTGCCTTGACACTTGTTATCCTTTTTTTTGGCCCAGGATTGAGTATGCTACATACCCTAAGTCTGGAAAGGAGTACTGGGGTTGTATGCACAGAGGTGATAGTATATAGACGGGGAGGGGAGGTATATATATAGAGGTGATGGTATATAGATGGGGAGAGATATAGAGAGAGGTGATGGTATATAAATGGGCGAGGGGAGGGGAGGTATATATACAGAGGTGATGGTATATAGATGGGGGAGGGGAGGTATATATACAGAGGTGATGGTATATAGATGGGGAGGTATATATACGAGGTGATGGTATATAGATGGTGGAGAGAGGTATATAGATGGGGAGGGAAGGTATATATACAGAAGTGATGGTATATAGATGGTGGAGGGGAGGTATATATACATACAAAGGTGATGGTATATAGATGGGGGAGGGGATGTATATAGATAAGGGAGGGGAGGTATATATACAGAGGTCATGGTATATAGATGGGAGAGGGGAGGTATATATACAGAGGTGATGGTATATAGATGGAGAGAGCTATATACAGAGATGATGGTATATAGATGGGGAGAGATACATACAGAGGTGATGGTATATAGATGGGCAAGGGGAGGTATATATACAGAGGTGATGGTATATAGATGGGGAGGGGAGGTATATATACAGAGATCATGGTATATAGATGGGGAGGGGAGGTATATATACAGAGGTCATGGTATAGAGATGAGGGTGGGGATATATATATATATATATATATATATATATATATATACAGAAGTCATGGTATATAGATGGGGAGGGGAGGTATATATATACAGAGGTGATTGTATATATACAGAGGTGATGGTATATAGATGGTGGAGAGAGGTATATAGATGGGGAGGGGAGGTATATATACAGAGGTGATGGTATATAGATGGGGAGGGGAGGTATATATACAGAGGTGATGGTATATAGATGGTGGAGAGCTATATATATACTTAATGGTATATAGACGGGGAGGGTAGGTATATATACAGAAGTGATGGTATATAGATGGTGGAGGGGAGGTATATATACAGGGTTGATGGTATATAGACGGGGAGGGGAGGTATATATACAGAGGTGATGGTATATAGATGGGGAGAGATATATACAGAGGTGATGGTATATAGATGGGGAGGTATATATACAGAGGTGATGGTATATAGATCGGGAGGTATATATACAGAGGTGATGGTATACAGATTGGGAGGTATATATACAGAGGTGATGGTATACAGATTGGGAGGTATATATACAGAGGCGATGGTATATAGATGGGGGAGCTGATGGTATATAGATGGGAGAGGGGAGGACCTGTCTAGGTGTGACATATACAGAGGATGGGATCTATCTCTATAGACAGGAATGGAGGGGGATGGGTGTATATAGGAGGATAGATACACAAAGGAGGAGCTCCTGACACCCCACCACACACACTGGAGTCAAGCCATCAGACAGTTGCAAATCAGTGGTCTTGCTATCAGACAAGATTTTTGGTTGGATATTCAACACAGAAAAACTAGATATAACATAATCTATGCGTGACAGCTCTGTGTAATCATTATCTTATATATTACATCACCCTCTCTAACATTTAGGCCCCTTTCACACTGAGGCGCTTCTAAACTGCCAGTAAAACATTTGAGCGCTTTTGAAGAGCTTTTCAGGCACTTTTGAAGAGCTTTCCATTAATTTCAATGGAGAGGGGAGTTTTTTCACCGCCCTGTCAGCCCACTGCCCCAGTGTGAAAGCATTTATTGATTTTAATGGAAATAGGTTTTTCGTGAACTTTTCAGGTGCTTTTTTAGCGTGAAAGCGCCTGAAAACTGCCTCAGTTGAAAGGGGTCTTACATTATGATATGATTTTACTGTAGAAATTTAAAGATACAGAGCCCCAAATACCAATCCATTGGTTACATAGGGACATTTTTTGCAATACTTCTAAATGGGTAAAAAATACAAAATTCTCCCACTGGACCAATACGTTTACAATGCGCATGTGTCATACACCCCCCCCCCCCCCCAATCACATTGTCTGATTTTTGAAATAATTTATTTGCAAATAATGGTGGAAAATAAGTATTTGGTCAATATCAAAAGTTCATCTCAATACTTTGTTATATATCCTTTGTTGGCAATGACAGAGGTCAAACATTTTCTGTAAGTCTTCACAAGGTTGTCACACACTGTTGCTGGTATGTTGGCTCATTCCTCCATGCAGATCTCCTCTAGAGCAGTGATGTTTTGGGGCTGTCGCTTGGCAACACGGACTTTCAACTCCCTCCAAAGGTTTTCTATGGGGTTGAGATCTGGAGACTGGCTAGGCCACTCCAGGACCTTGAAATGCTTCTTACGAAGCCACTCCTTTGTTGCCCAGGCGGTGTGTTTGGGATCATTGTCATGCTGAAAGACCCAGCCACGTTTCATCTTCAATGCCCTTGCTGATGGGAGGAGGTTTGCACTAAAAATCTCACGATACATGGCCCCATTCATTCTTTCATGTACACGGATCAGTCGCCCTGTTCCCTTTGCAGAGAAACAGCCCCAAAGCATGATGTTGCCACCCCCATGCTTCACAGTAGGTATGGTGTTCGTTGGTTGCAACTCAGCATTCTCTCTCCTCCAAACACGAAGAGTTGTGTTTCTACCAAACAGTTCTACTTTGGTTTCATCTGACCATATGACATTCTCCCAATCCTCTTTTGGATCATCCAAATGCTCTCTAGCAAACCTCAGACGGGCCTGGACATGTACTGACTTAAGCAGGGGGACACGTCTGACACTGCAGGATCTAAGTCCCTGGCGGCGTAGTGTGTTACTAATGGTAGCCTTTGTTACGTTGGTCCCAGCTCTCTGCAGGTCATTCACTAGGTCCCCCCGTGTGGTTCTGTGATTTTTGCTCACCATTCTTGTGATCATTTTGACCTCACGGGGTGAGCTCTTGCGTGGAGCCCCAGATCGAGAGAGATTATCAGTGGTCTTGTATGTCTTCCATTTTCTAATTATTGCTCCCACAGTTGATTTCTTCACACCAAGCTGCTTGCCTATTGCAGATTTAGTCTTCCCAGCCTGGTGCAGGTCTACAATTTTGTTTCTGGTGTCCTTCGACAGCTCTTTGGTCTTCACCATAGTGGAGTTTGGAGTGTGACTGTTTGAGGTTGTGGACAGGTGTCTTTTATACTGATAACAAGTTCAAACAGGTGCCATTAATACAGGTAATGAGTGGAGGACAGAGGAGCCTCTTAAAGAAGAAGATACAGGTCTGTGAGAGCCAGAAATCTTGCTTGTTTGTAGGTGACCAAATACTTATTTTCCACCATAATTCGCAAATAAATTCTTTCAAAAATCAGACAATGTGATTGTCTGGATTTGTTTCCACATTTTGTCTCTCATAGTTGAGGTATACCTATGATGACAATTAAAGGCCTCTCTCATCTTTTTAAGTGGGAGAACTTGCACAATTGGTGGCTGACTAAATACTTTTTTGCCCCACTGTACATACAAAGGTGATGGTATATAGATAAGGGAGGGGAGGACTTGTCTAGGTGTGACATATTCAGAGGATGGGATCTCTCTCTATAGTCAGGAATGGAGGGGGATGGGTGTATATAGGAGGATAGATACATACAGGAGGAGCTCCTGACATAATAACACACTTCTTGTCTTAGGCCCCTTTCACACATGCGGACCGTATGTCCGTATTTCATCCATCCGTTTTCGGATGAAATACGGACATACATGCATCCCTATGGGATAGCGGGCGTCAGTGGATGTACATCCGCTAACACCCGATGCCATCTGGCTCCGCTCTCGTCCGATTCTGCGGACGGAAGAAAATCCTATTTTTCTATCCGTCTGCAGAGCGGATCGGATGATCACGGACAGACGGTCCGTGTTCATCCGATCCCCCATAGGGGAGAGCGGAGATCTGACAGGGCGGTCCCTGCACAGTGTGCGGGTCCCGCCCTGTCATCCGCCGGCTCAGCTGGGGAAAACGGAGCGATCCCCGCTGAGCAGCGGATGTTCACGGGGCGGATCAACACGGATCCGTCCCGTGTGAAAGGGGCCTTAGGTGCCAATGCTCACTCAAACTACCGTATTTATAAAGGAGCAGTGTTGTCACCCAAGGACAGGAAGTGTGTTACCATAGCTCCCAACTGTCCCTGATTTTGAGGGAAAGTCACTTTTGGAACAAAGCCCCTTTTTCCCCCTCTTTCCTCCTCATTTGTCCCTCTTTTTTGTATGATCTACAGTATATAGTTGTATATAATATGCTCTATTTATCTTTCAAAAAGTGTTTCCCAGTGCTAAACCTTTCACCCAATTTCTAAGAGCCTTTTCACACTGACAGCGCAGCCACGTTAGCAGTAAAGCGCCGCTAGTTTTAGGACCATTTTAGAGTAGTTTTAGAGGCGCTTTTTGGACGCTAGTGGGGCACTTTTAACCCCTGCTAGTGGCTGAATAAAGGGTTAAAAGTGCCCGCAAACCACCGCTGCCGCTCCTAAAGCGCCCCAAAGAATCGGCTGCTAGCAGGACTTTTTTTAACATCCTGCCAGCGCAGCGCCCCAGTGTGAGAGCACTCGGCCTTTCACATTGGGACTGCAGATGAAACAGTGTCATACGGTGCACGTGCGGGATCTGGAGCATGAAGTCACGCACCCCATCTCACGCATGCACAGTGAAACAACCCCGCAAGCAGAGGCAGCAGGAAAAGGGCTGAAAGTGAAAGGGAAGCAGATATCATAAGATATCATAGCTGTTTTTATGGGGGTAGGTCCACTCTAATAGTGGCCATATAAGGCGCAATAAAACTAACCATTCAATGACCAAACAACTGAATCAAACATCAAGCGAGCAAGACAAAAAAATGGAACGTTTGAGAGATGAGCAACAGGTAGTACTGGTAATAGTTTCAGTTTAGCTAAGCCAACTGGTTGTGGTGAAAAAAAAAAGATCATACAGGGTCCATCAATGGTATTTTCTGTGCCCTTGTGAATAACTTACGATCAATCTACGAAAACGTCATCGATCGACCCTGTACCATTGATCTTTTTTTCTGCCAAAACTGTTCAACTTGGGTCAGTCAAAGCTGTTAGAGCCAGTTCACAGCAGAACGCAGTGTAGGAAAAAAAGGGTTCCGTGTGTGTTTCTCACACTGCGTTCAAAATGCACTGCAGTTGCAATATGCAGAGGGTGTCAAGATTATGGTAACACCCCAAACGTTGGTTGCAAATGCAGTGCGTTTACCCACACCAGATACAGAAGTACCATGCTATTCGGTTGCAGTGAGTTTCCAAAAGTAGTGCATGCACTATTTTGGGAGAAGCGCGGTGCGATTTCAGCCCATTCAAAATGATTGCATGTGAATTGCCGGCATGAATCGGGCTTTAGGCTCGGTTCACACCTATGCGTTTTTTAATGTTTTTTTTTGCAGAAACGCACTACAGTCCATTTAAAAAGGTTTTCCTATGGGACACGTTCACATCTACTGTATGCTTTTTTAAAGCCTAGATTCGCATGTCATCCAAAAAAAATTGTGATGGTCATTTACATCTATGCGTTGTGATTACTATGCGAAAAGCAATGCGGCAACAGAAAGGGTCCTGTGTGAGTATACTGCATTGCGTTGTGATTTTCCTCTCCATAGACCTCAACTGAAACCGACATGAAATCTTGTGTTCAGATGTGTGCGAATACTGCTTTTTCTGTGAAGATTTTTACATATTTACAAATAGCAGCTGCGCCCAATCCCATCCGAAAACGCATTCAATTCATATTACAATCGCACTGTCTTTAGCACAAATCTCAATGCAAAACCGCACTACAGCAAAAATCCACATGAGAATTGCACCCATTTGCACTGCATAAGTGTGAACCCATAAAAGCAAAATGATGTGTTTTTGGTTCAATAGGTTTCAATGGAGAAGCTGCAGAAAAGCATGTAGTGCATTTTTCCCATGATTTTGCTGCGATTGAACGAAGATTTTGCTGGGATTTGAATTTTGCATTTTTTAATCCACCCAACAACAAATTGGGCAAAAAAAAAAAACCTAATTGCACCAACAAACACAATACATTTGTCAAAAAAAGTGTGTGCACACAAAATGATGGTTTGAAATTTGGCCAGTTCAGCAGGGATTGGCTGAATTTTGATCAGCGAGTGGCTGTCCCTACTCAATAGAAGTTGATTGATCAACTTCTGTCAAAGGGATGTGATGGAAAACTTCTGTCGTTTAGCCTCTGATCAGTGTATTCTGACAGCAGTGAGTTTTGCTGTCAGAATAAAATGTCACGGTGAGGGAGATTCCTCTCTTTTTTGGAATCAGTTTGTTTTTTGTTGTTCAGACTGCAGTGCTGGCTGAATGAGAAAAAAAAACAAAACAAAACAATCATCTAGCCAGCTTTTTTTGTCTTGCTCGATTGATGTCTGAATCATTTGTTTTTACAAATCGAACATCAATTGTTCCATTTTATCGCACTGTTTGGTCACCATGTGGGTCTATTAGGAGCCCAAACTGAAGAAATAAGAGAAGTCCATTGGTAAAATATAACTAGAGAGAAACCTTTTTTATTTTTTAGATCAGCATACCTGTTAGGTTTTTATTGCTGTCTATGTCCCACTATGGAGCTTCTATTTGTCCTGGTGACCCTTATCACCAGGAACAGCAAAAGAAAGTAAAATTGTAGGTTGTCACCAGAACAGGAATAGGAGAGAAATCTTCCGATGGGGACACTGGTTCTGGTGACACCCAGGGATTTCCCCACTTTGGAGGGCTTTCCTCACTTCCTGTTGTGGAAATGAAACAGGAAGAGAGGGGAAATCTCCCCAATCGGACACAGATAGCAAAAAAAAAAAAAAAAAAGCCCTGGCAGGGGTTATAACACTCTCATATAAAAAATAAATAAAAATATTTTGCCTTTAGTTCTAATTTAAAAAGTAACTAAATCTTAATAGTGAATTGTACAGCAGGTGAGAAAAGCTACAGTGTCTCATCTATACAAGGGAACAACATTTTTAGATTTGTTCATGAGAAATTCTCTGGTATTTAATTTTTTCAAACGATCTGAAACAAAGAATTCCTCCCAGGATCTGCAAATGTACACGGATGGAGGAGAGTAGGGACAGATCACCCACACCATGTTCTGTGACTAGCCAACCAGAGCTGTCTTGCGCCCCTCCAATGGGGTTGGGGCGGAGGCGGGGCGTCTTCTGGTCACATGACCTGTAGTTGTCCGCCTGACTCAGGAAACAGCTGGAGTCTCCATGGCTGCAGGTAGTAGAGAGTGAATAGGGGCTTGTTGTCGCCTGTGTCTTCTAATTGTCCCCGATGTCGCTGACATATGCAGTATACTCCATGGTAGTGTTCCTGGTAATCGGGGTTGGTTAGGTGTGTGTGACTTGTCATGGATGGCTGCTATTGCATCAGGTCAGCTGTACTTATGCGTTGTTCTTCTATGGGCAGACTGGTCGGCTGGGATTGGGACAGATTTGGCCATACATGTTTGTGATCACATCTGGATGTTTGGTGCTTCATAGGCTGGCAGGGGTCTCAAACTGGTGGCCCTCCAGCTGTTGCAGAACTACAAATCCCATCATGCCTCTGCCTGTGGGAGCCATGTCTGTAAATGTCAGCCTTGCAATGCCTCATGGGACTTGTAGTTTTGCAACAGCTGGAGGGCAGCCAGTTTGACACATGTGGGCTAGAGCCTGCTCAGATCATATACAGTCATCACTGGTCATATCATAATGAGAAATATCATACCAATCATCTTTGCTTCATGTGGTGCATGGGGGATATAATTATAATATTTAAAGTAGGACTAAAAGCAAAATAGTTTATTTTGGTTGGAGTAAGGGAGGTTTTTTCCCATCTATGACCCATTGGGGAGAATTCCCTTTTCTTCCTGTCCCATAACCAAAACAGGAAGTGAGAGGAAATCCCTTCAAAGGGAGGATATCCCTGGTTGTCACCAGTACTAGTGTTCCCAGTGGACAATTTCCTTTCTATACCTGTTTTGACGATAACGCATTATTTGGGATTTGCTTTCACTGGCACTCTCGGTGATAATGTTAAACAGGACAAAGAGGGTGAACCTCTGTAACGGGGGCACAGGCAGCAATAATAACCTGATGGGGGTTCCAATCTATCCAGAAAAAGTTCTTAAAATAGTCTTGCCTGTATACTTTAAAACAACCTGATCTTCTGCCCTATGTGGACAATGCAGGAGCATCATTGTCTAAGGCAGCGGTGATCAATTTATTTGTTATAGGGTACCCCTAGTGTGGCCCCTGACATAACCAAAGGGTCGCACTTATTTATTTATTTTTTTTACAATAACAAACGTGTCTATACTTACCTGCTCTATTCGGGTCCCCCGCTGGCGCTCCTAGCCCCTCCCCTCTGTCTAGTGCCCCCATGGGAAGCTGCTTCCAATAGGGGCACTCGTCCGTGCTTGTACCCAAGCTCCACTGCTGCGTCCATTGACACAGATAGCAGGACTCGGCCCCGCTCTCTCGTCACTGCCTTTGATTGACAGCACTGGGAGCCAATGGCTCTCAGTGCCCCAGCAAAGTCAGCGAGACCCGGAAGTGAGGAGAGAGAAGATCTGCAGATGTGCATGGTGCTGGATGGAATGAGGGCTCAGGTAAGTAAAGGGTGAGGGGGGATGCTGACACCTAAACAATTTTTTACCTTAATGCAAGGAAAGCATTAAGGTAAACATGTTTATTCTTTACAACCCCTTTAATATTCATTATATGTAATGGAAACTAGCGGTGAGCTTAGGTTCAGGCCAAACCTGGTAGTAAGCTGTCAGTCCTGGGCCAATCAGCAGCTAGTGGGAGGTTCCCTCACCCCACAGCTGCATGTGCACCAAAAGAGTAGGGATGATGCTGACATCATTTACCTAATATATCCACATGTTCATATTTGGTTGAAAAGGCTAAAATTTTTACCTTCATGCATTCTCTGCATTGAGGTATAAAAAACATTTATGATCAGCACCCCATCCAAATATCTACCTGATCATGATCCAGCACTGTCCCTGAAAGCAGCAAGGTCTCTCTCTCTCTCATTAGCCAGTTATGAGGGGGCAGGGCCGTGCTGTGTGCGTCAATAGACACACACCAAATCTCAAAATGAGGCTCTGTGGTTAAATAGAAAACTATCTTTTAGATAGATTATTACTCTAAAGCATTTTTATTAAATTAAATTTGATAAATAAATAAAATCTGATTTAAATAAAAAAAATCAAATTTTTAATTTTTTTTTTTTAAATCATTGATTTTATATCCACCTATCCACCCTGGCCACGGAGGGATCTACTTGCCCAAATAGATTTCCTCCTCGCTGCTCCGACCCCCCCCCCCCCCCCCCCCCTTTTACTGGGCACCCAACTGCAAGTCTAAACAAAACCTAAGGCCTCATTCACTTTCTGCATACTATAGCAAGGCCATGTTTAACTGCACAGGTGTGCATCCCTGTGCAGTAAGTCCCATTGATGTCAATTGGGACACAGCGGCTGCATGGTAACGCACAGGTGTTCCATGCATTCCTGTGGAGGCAGTCCTATTCATATCAGTTGGGCCACAGTGGCTGCATCAAGACAGACACTGCTCCTAACTTGACGTCCATGTGGGTGTATGTCCCTGAACTCACACTGTCTGCTTTTGGGTCCATGCACCTACACCCACACGAATGTCAGATCTGTCTTTGCAACTGCTGTGTCCCAGTTGACACGAATAGGACTGGCTGCACAGGGATGTACAGAACACCTGTGCGGGTGGGTAAACACGGCCCTCCATGGGCATACGCTGGAGCACACCCCAAGGCCTTAGTAGGAATTTAGCAGGAATTTTTTAAGTTATGTTGTAGTTTTGTGTGAAAATAAAGAATTTAGTGTTTTATTTGTGAAAATAGCGATTTGATAAACATTTGCGCACATATTGTGAGGTGTAAAAAAAAAAAAAATCAGTAGCATCTTCTTTTTATTCTACTGGTCATGTGCTTTCAGAAAATTTACGGTTTTAGGGGGTCTTTTACAAACTCTGAAAGCTATAACGGAAAAATTGCAAAAGTGGTCTGGCCACCTGACTTTAAAAGTGGAGCGCTGGGCCGGGCAGTGAAAGGGTTAATACTGCTTTAAACCTGGAAGGCTGAAGACATCTTGTGGCAGAGAAGTAGTACTACAAGGGGGTAGCTCCAGATTGACAGTGAGGATAGCAGCAACGTTTTTTTCTTCTTCCTTTTTTTGATTATTTAGCAAATAAAATAAAAATCTTGAAGTTTAGTGGCTCAACTTTAAGCACAGTATGTGAATTCCTATACTGGTGTAGGATCTTTTATACTGAAATATAAAATAACAGAAAAAAAAGTATTTTTGGAATGCTTTCACAATGTTTTTTAATGCATTATGTAAAACGTACACACACACACATTAAATACAATAAAGGCATAACACATATCATATATACATGCATACAGATTTATTTTTCTTTTTTGCAGAGGCAAAAGAAAGTGAGGAGCTCAAACCCAAGGTGGAAGAATCAGAGGTACACAACTCACTGACCCTTTGAAACATGATATAAATTGTCTGCTCGGTATTGTAATGATAGACTTGAGACTGTTATTTTTGACAAACATAAGAACGAATAAGTGCTAACATTGCGGTCAGGAAGTTATTTGCACAGAATCTGCATGTTCTCCCTGTTCTTGCATGGGTTTCCTCCAGGTACTCCAATTTTCTTCCAAACTCCAAAGGCATTCTGGTAGGTTAATTGCCTCCTGTCTAAAGTGGCCCTAGAATGTGTGTGCATGTAGTTAGGAATCTTAGATGATAAGCTCCCAGAGGGCAGGCACAGATGTGACTGTACAATATGTAAAGTGATGTGTAAATTGTCAGCATTTTATAAAACCTTTTACCTTTTTAATAAGTAACAAATATTTGATTATTTTTTAGGAATCAGATTCCAGTGAAGAAAGCAGCAGTGCATCAGAAAGTAAGCTATTTATGTGTGTCAGTTAGGGTTGCCACCTGTCCGGGATTCACCCGGACAGTTCGGGTTTTAAATCGTGTATCCGGGTTTCAGCCCGCCTGAAACCCGGACACAATATTCACACAGGAATGTGGCTCAGAACAGGGCCTGATAGGAGGGTGAGGGGGCACTATCCATGCCACATTATCATTCTCTTTGGAGCACCCAAAGGTGTCCCACGTCTGCTACAATCCTATAATGTATGTTAAAAAAAAATCATTTCGCTGTGCACCGCTAAAGTGTTCGGGTTTGGCTTGAAGAAAAAGTGGCATCCCTAGTGTCAGTCAGGGTGGCATATTAAGAAAAAGAGACCTGTTATAAAAATGTTATTTTGCACTAAGGCTGTATGACTTTTCTAATCAGAAAATTAAGGATTAAGAATTGCTTCTTGCAGATTTTTTTTTTTTTCTGCCCTAGGTTTTTAGGGCATGCTGAATGAGAAAAAGACGTTAAAGTATAATTAAAGACAGAGCTTTTTTTTTTTTTTTTTTTTTTTTTTTGGACAGGGTGGAGAGGAATTAGAACACCTGTCAGTTTTTTATTGCCGTCTGCACCCCCCCATTAAGAAGATTCACCCTCTATTTGTCCTGTTTACTTTTATGATTGAAAGTAAAAGAAAATCCCAAATTTTGGGTATTCCCCAGAAAAGTAATAGAGGGGGAATCTTCCAATGGGGACACCAGTTCTGGTGACCTGGGGGTCCCCAAGGAATTCCTTTAATTTGCAGGGATTTCCTCTCACTTCTTGTTTGGCTATGGGAAAGGAAATGAAGGGACACAGATGGCGAGAAAAAAAAAAAAATCTGACACTGGTTATAACCCTCCCTTAGCTATATAGAATAGGCTGCGCTGCTTAATAAGAGAACGCGATCATGATAGGTTAGTATGACCATACCAATAACATCCTAGTGATGAACAACATTAAAAGTGAATTAAATGAAATGCAAACAAAACAGATATATGATTGCCAATAAAACAGTATAGACTTGAGTCCACAGACTGCGCGATTCCAATAGTGGATAAATGAAAATGGAAACTCCGAATCAAGGACCAAGTGATGTTAATAAGTCCATACAGTCAAAACAACAGTCCTTATGGGAAAAAAAACAACTTTTCTGATAAAGGAAGAAAGCACCAATCTTCAAACCAAGTGAGGCATGCATAAAACTGTCTCCCTGGGGAGCTTGATCATATAGGAAGTTCCTCCACCTCAGACACAAACGCCCCTTACCGGATTGATGGACTTATTAACATCACTTGGTCCTTGATTCGGAGTTTCCATCTTCATTTATCCACTGTTGGAATCGTGCAGTCTGTGGACTCAAGTCTATACTGTTTTATTGGCAATCATATATCTGTTTTGTTTGCATTTCATTTAATTCACTTTTAATGTTGTTCATCACTAGGATGTTATTGGTTTGGTCATACTAACCTATCATGATCACGTTCTCTTATTAAGCAGCGCAGCCTATTCTATATAGCTATTTGAGGTGGGGGTTGTCTCGCATTTGTGGTTGCAGCAGCAAAAAAATTTTTTGTTTTTCACAGACATATTATTTGAAGGTTAATTTGAGGGATAGCGCAGTATTATTTTTTTGATTTGGAAATAACCCTCCCTTGCTCTATCCAAAATGGGAAAAAGAAAAACCGAAAATTGTATCGTACTTACCGTAATTTTCCTTTCCTGGTGCCTATCCATGGCAGCATACTACCATATGTATGCTGCCTTGGAGGCACCAGGAAAAAGTTTTGCCTATAGTTCTACTTTAAAGGAATATTCCTGACAAAACTGAAAATAAAGCCATGCGGTAGATATAGTACCGATTTACTTGCTTGGTATTAAGCTGGTCATTTGCCAGTAGATTTTCAAACAAATGTTCGTATGGAAATTCTCCAGTGAATTCCCTGACTTGACAAATGCTGTTCAAAAGGACTTCAAAGGTTTGCTTTTAACAGTCAATTTTGGATTAAAAGGAATCTCCTGAACAAAAACCACATTTACACAAGTTTGTTTGAGAAAACATTTCCATTCTGTTCCTTTTGAACTTTCCTGCCACTGCAGTCAAAAATGAACTTTGTTTTGACCCAACTAACCATAAAAAAAGTTCTTAAAAAGCTTGTGATGCAGCAGAACTGTTTTCAAACACATCTATGGCAGGCCCCATGCTGTCTCTCACATACAGAAAGCTTCATGCGTAAGCTGTAGCACACCCCGAGGCCTTAGTAGGAATTTAGCAGGAATTTTGTAAGTTATGTAGTGGTTTTGTGGGAAAATAAGAATTTTAGTGTTTTATTTGTGAAAATAGCGATTTGATAAACATTTGCGCACATATTGTGGGGTGTAAAAAAAATTAGTAGCATCTTCTTTTTATTCTACTGGTCATGTGCTTTCAGAAAATATATGGTTTTGGGGGGTCTTTTACAAACTCTGAAAGCTGTAACAGAAAAATTGCAAAAGTGGTCTGGCCACCTGAGTTTAAAAGTGGAGGGCCGGGCAGTGAAAGGGCTAGTACTGCTTTAAACCTGGAAAGCTGAAGACATCTTGAGACAGAGAAGTAGTACTACAGGGGGCAGCTCCAGATTGACAGTGAGGATAGCAGCAACATTTTTTTCTTCTTCCTTTTTAAAACAAGTGTACATTTGTACAAGTCAAAGAAACAGAGGTAACAGAATGACAGGGTGAACAAATGACCGTTCACAATAAACCTCACTGAATATGGTATAACAGTAGCATGTTCAGTCAAGAGGTAAACCAGGTATAAGGTGGAAGGGGAGATAGAGAGAGGAGGGATTTATTATACAGTGGGGAAAATGATTATTTGATCCCCCTGCATGTTTTGTAAGTTTGTCCACTTATAACAATTATGGACCCTTAATTTCTTTGTAAGTGTATAAAAAATGATAGAGACACAATACCAATGAAAAATCCAGAAAAAACACAATACAAATGTTTTAAAATGAGTTGCAGTTCAGTGAGTAAAATAAGTATTTTATCCCCAAAAAAAACATGACTTAGTACTTTGTGGAGAAACCTTGTTGGCAAGCACAGAGATAAAGCATTTCCTGTCGCATCATGGCAGCATACACGTTGGGTTGTGACTCCGCCTCCACAACCTGATAGGACCACATAGCTATAAATTAGAGAGTAGGCACCTGCCCCAGTATTCTCTTATTTTTCCTCACCTGTCAGGACGCACGGATCAGCACCCCCTTACCGCTTCGCCCCAGCCAGGTTCTAGCCTCTCCTGGGTGGAAGTCCTTCTTGTACAGCCTCTAAACGAGCTAAATGGAAGGAGCCCCACTCTGGTGGTCTCAGGGGCACTCATCTCATCTTAAACTGTTGCCAGAAGACAAGCCTTAAACAGGCTTCAAGTGCAACAGCCCGCAAAAGCCTTAAACAGGCTTGCTGGAGGATTGGCCAGGGAACCATCTATATGGCCTCAAGAAAGTAAGCCTTAAACAGGCTTCATTGTGTGCAGCGGTCTCCATGTCCTCCCCCTCCTCTTCCCCCCTCCCTCTCAGGCATACCGTGGGTGTCCTGCTGGGCTCTGTGGTCCATGCAGTGCTGTGGGGGACCGCCGAGCGTTCTCGGCGTCCTCGCGCATGCGCAGTACGGCTCTTTGGGCGCTTCTAGGCTGTTTACCAGTCTCCAAGATGGCGCCGGGCGCCTCGCGGCGCTACTGCGCATGCGCGGGCGTCTGACGCTAATGGCGGCAGATTTAAAAACCACAGCATTGCTGTGGAAGCTGCTGATGGTTGCTGCACGCTACAGACGCCTGCCCTGCAATCCACAGCAAGAGAAAACGCTCTACAAAGGTGGGTCTTACCCCCCCCCCCGTCCAGGCTGGGTCAGCTTCTACATTGCTGCTTGTCTTTTCCTTGCAGGTTTCCAACCTACTCGGCATGGAGACCGCTGCCCCAGCAGATCACCGCCAGCCGACTAGGTAAGGGGGGGAAGAAGTGGGTAAGTAGAGAAGATTGAAAAAGAGAGCACTTCTAACGCTACCTAAATTGGTCAGCCCTACCAGGTCCTCAGGAACGTCTGCGTCAAGACATAGAGAGTCCTCACGCAGAAGAAGTCGCTCTAGACACAGACGGAGCCGCTCCTACCATAGGAGAAGTCGTTCAAGAGGAAGTCGCAGAAGAAGCCGCTCCAGATCACGTTCTCGGCATGGTCGATCCCGCCACAGAAGGTCGTCCTCACGTAGGCACCGCTCCCCTGCACGCCATTCCCGTCCCGCCGGGAACGCATGCTGGATCTGTGGTGCAGCGGCTCTTCCGGATAAGCTGGTTTGTCAGAGATGCCTAGAAGAGGCCACGAGAGAGAGAGCCTCAGAAGTCGGGGACTCAGCCCCTCAGGCCTCAATACCAGATGTGGATCTTTCCACCATTACCTCTCCAGCCCGGGCCAGCACATCAAAGGAGCAAGACTCCCTATCTGATAATGAAGGCCTGGAGGTGTCGGCAGGATTCGACTTTGGCCTCATAGAACCGTTTGTTAAATCCGTCAAAGAGGCAATAGGATGGGAGGAACCCCAGGAAGTCCAGCCAAAGCAGAGAAAATATTTTCCTCAGCTTAAAAAGGAGCCTGAAACCTTTCCGTTCATCGATGAGCTGGAGGATTTAATCAAAGAAGAGTGGCAGAGGCCAGAGAAAAAATCTAGTCTGAACAACAGACTCCAGAAGCTGTACCCACTCAAGGAGCCTAAAGTGAACCCCCTGGTATCCCCTCCGGTAGTGGACGCATCTTTAATGCGCCTCGCCAGGCATGTTACCCTCCCGCTAGAAGATGCGGTTACGTTTAGAGACGTTCTTGACCGGAAGATCGACACAGATCTCAAGCGGGCTTACCTTTCGGCCGGAGGTGCATGCAGGCCTGCGATAGCACTCGCGGCAGTAGGAAGGGCCATCTCGAGTTGGTCTTCAAACACGGAAAAGCTGGTATTAGAGGGGGCAGACCAGGAGAAAATTGTGAAGGCATTACAAGAGTTAAGCCTGGCTGGTGATTTCGTGGCTGAGGCCTCAGTGGACACTATTAGGTCTGCTTCAAAGTCTATGTTGGCCTCAGTGATGGCCAGAAGAGCTTTGTGGCTGAAGCCCTGGACGGCGGATCCGACATCCAAGTCCAACTGGTGCCGTATTCCGTTTGACGGTGAGCACCTTTTCGGGACAAAGTTAGATACGGCCATCTCCAAGGTAACTGGTGGTAAATCCGGGCTCATTCCCTCAGATAGGAGGCCCAAACAGAGACCTCCTCCTTTTAAGCGGAATCTCCCAGAAAGGTATAGAGACGCGAAAGCGTACAGACCAGGGAAGGAGTATAGAAGAAACTGGAAGAACCCTCAAACTTCCTTTATGAAATTCCAAAAACCTAAGACCTCCGCTCCCAGTGACCAGAAGCCTTTTTGAAGGTGCGCCCGTCCGGCCAGCAGTAGTAGGAGCAAGGCTTTTCAGTTTCAGGCTGGTCTGGACGGAAACCATACACGATACCTGGACCCTGGCCACCGTCAGTTTCGGCCACAGATGGGCCTTCAAAAATCGACCCCCAAGAGATCATTTCTACCCAACCCGTATTCCTCCTCCCGGGGAGAAAAGGTTATCCCTTCTAACTTATGTCCTAGAGCTGCTTCAAAAGCAAGCGATAACAGAGGTTCCGCCAACACAACGAGGCAGAGGATTCTATTCTCCACTATTCCTCGTCAGGAAGAAGTCAGGGGACTTTCGGCCGGTTCTAGACCTGAAGAAACTCAACAGGTCCATCAAAGTAGAGTCGTTCAGGATGGAAAGCCTGCAGTCTATCCTCCAGGCCATAAACTTGGGAGACTGGATGCTCTCCATAGATCTCCAGGATGCCTACCTACACATTCCAATTCACGTGGCATTCCAAAAGTTCCTGCGGTTCTCGGTGGGCCAGGAACACTTTCAATTTCGAAGCCTCCCTTTCGGGATCTCTACAGCACCCAGAACATTTACAAAGGTTCTGCTTCCAGTAATAGCCTCTTTGAGGGAGAAGGGTCTAAGGGTTCACCATTACCTGGACGACATTCTTCTCCTCTCAAACAGCCAGGAATCACTTGTGCAACATCGCGAGATCTTAGTCTCCACCCTAACGAGTCTGGGTTGGATAATCAACTGGCAGAAGAGCAACATTCAGCCTACCCAGAGGATGGTCTTCCTGGGAGCCGAGCTGGACACCCGGGCCAACACGGTAGAACTGCCAAGGGAGAAGTTGTCCCTACTAATTCAGAAGGTGAAAGATGTGGTTCCAGCATCATACTTACCGGCCAGAGCATACCTCAGCCTACTGGGGTCCTTATCAGCAACCATTCCAATGGTCAGGTGGGCGCAATGGAATACCAGACCTCTGCAAGCCTCCTTCCTGTGCCAGTGGGACGGATGATCCATGTCCCAATCGATTCGCATCTCGGAAGAAGCCAGATTATCTCTACGGTGGTGGATCCATCCCGGCAACCTCAGCAGATGCAAACAGATAGTCACTCTCCATCAGGAGGTAGTGACTTCGGACGCCAGTCTGGAGGGATGGGGGGCACACTACCTACATTATGCAGCTCAGGGCCGCTGGCACTTCAGAACCAGGGATGTTGTGTCAAACGTCCTAGAGATGAAGGCAGCCTTCCAAGCCCTCTTGGCATTCAGCTCTCTTCTGAGAGGGAAACAGGTCCTCGTCCAAATGGACAACCGAGTGGCTGTGGCCTACATCAACAGGCAGGGGGGTACCAGGAGCATCTCCATGATGCGGGAAGTTGGTCCGGTGATGCAATGGGCTCAACTGAACCTGCAGGACCTGAAGGCGGCATATATTCCGGGAATTCAGAACGAACTGGCGGACTCTCTCAGCAGGACATTCGTTTCCAACAGCGAGTGGTGTCTAAGCCCGCAGGCCTTCGCCCTCATATGCCAGACATGGGGTCATCCAGACATAGACCTCGCAGCAACACCGGAGAACAGGAAATGTCAAAGGTTTCTGTCGAGGAACCCCTTCCCCTCAGCGGAGGGAACGGATTGTCTCCAGCATACCTGGAACTTTCGCCTAGGTTACATTTTCCCACCAACGCCACTGATTGCCAAGTTCCTTCTGAGGCTCAAACACTCAGCAGCTCTAGTACTGGCTGTGATTCCCTTCTGGCCACGGAGGCCTTGGTTCACCACCCTCCTGCAACTGAGCACAGCGGATCCAATTCCTCTTCCGGTGACAACGGATCTACTAACCCAGGGCCAGCTGCTACATCCGAATCCAGAGAGATTGCACCTAGCGGCCTGGAGACTGAAAGGTCTAGGTTCCTAGATCAAGGCTGTTCGCAGAAGGTAGTGGAAACACTGCTTTTAGCCAGGAAATCTTCCACGAATCACACCTACGAGAGAGTCTGGGGGAAGTTCTCTTCATTTGCTCAGGAACAAGGTTGGGATCCGTCTTCCCCATCAGCAATACAAGTGCTTGAGTTTCTACAGTCAGGCCTAGACAAAGGCCTTAGATCTAGCACCCTAAAGGTCCAAGTCTCTGCCATCTCTGCTCTGACAGGGGTTAGATGGGCACTCAACCCTCTTGTAGTTCAATTCCAGAAAGCATGCCTGAAACTAAGGCCTCCCAGAAAGCCCTCATTTCCAACATGGGACCTATCAACTGTCCTACAAATTCTATCCGGAGAACCATTCTCCCCTCTTGAAGACACCTCCCTCTGGGACCTGACTCTAAAAGTCTCATTCCTAATCGCCATCACTTCAACGAAGAGGGTCTCGGAAATGCAAGCTTTACTGATCAAGGAACCATACCTGATGGTTTACCCAGACAGGCTAACCCTGAAACCTTCAGACAGATTTATCCCAAAGGTCTCCTCTGCATTCCACTTTAACCAGGAGATTGACCTCCCGGCTTTGAACACAGATCAGGGCGTTCCTCATCCCCTGGATGTTAGGGGCAACGTTCTGCATTACCTCTCGATGACCAAGTCTTTCAGGAGATGCGAGAACCTTTTAGTCATCCCACATGGGTTCAGGAAGGGCCAGACAGCCTCTGCCCGTACCATCGCCTCATGGCTCATGAAAACTATCAAAAAGACCTACTCCTTAAGCACCTTGCAAATCCCGGAAGACCTTAGAGCGCATTCCACCAGGGCAATGGCTACTTCATGGGCAGCTTACTGTAAAGTTTCAGCGGAAACCATTTGTAGAGCGGCCACTTGGTCTTCAAGAAACACCTTCATTTCCCATTACAAAATAGACGCTGCACGCTTAGCAGCAGTTGAATTTGGGAGGGCCGTCATACAGGCCAATTCTTCTGTTCCTTGTCAATAAATTTGATTTTTTTTGCACTCCCACCCAGTTTGGCGAGTTACTCCCCAACGTGTATGCTGCCATGATGCGACAGGAAAACGGAAAATTGTATACTCACCTTTCCGTAATTTTCCTTTCCTGTCGCATCTTCATGGCAGCATACAATCACCCACCCTCTGAGGTGACATGTGTATATATTTACAGAGAATACTGGGGCAGGTGCCTACTCTCTAATTTATAGCTATGTGGTCCTATCAGGTTGTGGAGGCGGAGTCACAACCCAACGTGTATGCTGCCATGAAGATGCGACAGGAAAGGAAAATTACGGAAAGGTGAGTATACAATTTTCCGTTTTCTTGTAGTTGGTGACCAGTTTTGCACACATCTCAGGAGGGATTTTGGTCCACTCTTCTTTACAGATCTTGGTAACTCGAAGTTTCAGCTCCCTCTATAAATTTTCTATAGGATTAAGGTCTGGGCTGAGCTAGGCCATGACCTTAATGTGCTTTTTCTTGAGTCATTCCTTTGTTGCCTTGGCGGTATGTTTTGGGTCATTGTCATGTTGCTAGACCCATCCACGACCTACATATTTAGTATTCTTACCCAAGCCAGATCCCACCACCCACACCCCCCCTGATCCCACTAGTGGGCATGTTTCAGTGCAAGAAAAAATTATGCATGATGTGTAAATTTGTCCAGCATGGACAAAAAAGCTTCTCTACAAAAGGAAAAACTTATCCTATAAAAGAGTTATGAGTTTCACAATTGCTCCAGTGATCATGTAGTATACTGTCTGACTTGTCCTTGTGGCCTCCTATATGTTGGCAGAACCATCTGTCCCCTCTGCCAACGGTTTGGCAAGCACAGGTGGTTCATCGAACAGGGATGTGATGAGCACAGTGTGCCAAGACATTTTTTGACTGAACATCAAAAGTCCACCGAAGGCCTGAAGGTGTGGGTCATAAAGGCCATCTCCGGATGTTTGCCTGCTGCGGAGCGTTTCAAACGACCCTGCCAGCGGGAGACTTTCTGAATATATTCCCTTAACTCCCTCTCGCCAGGGGGACTCGATGAAGAGTTAGACGCATACACCTTGTTATAACAGATCACACGCCCATTTCTGTTTTTTTTTTCTCCCCCCACAAACAGGTCTGTCTCTGCTCTACCGGTCGGGAGTGGTATAGTAAATATATTAATATAATATGTGTGTGTAATAAATATATATATATATATATATATATATATATGTATTACATGATCCATCATTAGGTGAACCCCACTTGGTATCTACACCATGAGGGGACACACACACATATATATCCCTTGTATACCAATTAGGGGGCACACAGCACCAACCTTATCATTACCGTTCATTATTAATATCAATTCTTTACACTACAGCCTGTTCCCTCTCCATCATCTCTTCATGTTTACATGCATACTAACCCCCCCCCTTTTTTTTCTATTTTACTTGCCTGGGCCTTCATACATCGTTAACCTCTTCAATAGGCTTCTATACATATAGAAGAGAATTATGCTTCATATATTTCCTTGTGTATCAGTTTTAAAAAAAATAAATATATTTTTATTTTTTTGGGGTTTTATTATTTATTTTTCCCTGAATTGTTTACTGATTGGTCTGCTGGAAGTTCTAGTTCCATGGCCACACCCACATGCTCTCCATTGTGTATATATAGCTGTCCTCCTCTAGAGGGCAGCAGGCCAATAGAAGGAGCAGCCAGCTCCAAGCGCATAGCCTTTCACCACTGCAGCCCTGATTGACAAGATTCCAGCCCTGCCTAGGTCCAGTCAGATGCCGGTGACATCACTTCCTGTTCCACGGTCGATGCTGGTCAGTGTGGAGCTTCTTAGTTCCTTTGCTCCTGGAGAAACACTCCATTCCAGCCAGCTGCTCAATCCTTTCCAGCTATCCGGAACAGCGGTGGGACCCACAGAGCCATGTGGAATGCCAGGACTGCACTTTACTTTGACGAGCATGCATCTTCTATCATCTTGTAAGTAGTTTTTGATCTTATCGTATTAAAGTCATCATTTTAATATTACACTCAGGTCAGTGCCTCCCCCTCCCTGTTTTTTTCTTACATATCTTCAGTATTCTGGCTGAGGGAAGAAGGTTCTCATCCAAGATTTTACAATATATAGCCCTGTCCTTTGGCCCCTCTAAAAATTATGGAGGGAGCTGAAACTTAAAGTTGCCAAGCAACAGCCAAGAAACACTAAAGTAATACTAAAGTCTGTGTTTTTTTTTTTTTTTTTTTAAATAACGAACATGTTGTACTTACCTGCTCTGTGCAGTGGTTTGCACAGAGGGGCCCAGCTCCTCCTCTTCTCGGGTACCTCTTTGGTGCTCCTGTCCCCTCCCTCCTGTCGCATGCCCCCACACCAAGCGGCTTTCTATGGGGGCACCCGAGCCGCAGCTCCGTGTGTCCATTCAGTCACTGCTGTGTCTCAGCCAATCAGGAGAGAGTGTCCCGGAGGGCTGAGGC
This sequence comes from Aquarana catesbeiana, assembly GCF_042186555.1. Classification (NCBI taxonomy): domain Eukaryota; kingdom Metazoa; phylum Chordata; class Amphibia; order Anura; family Ranidae; genus Aquarana; species Aquarana catesbeiana. The sequence goes on from NC_133325.1 coordinate 457,863,239, forward strand.
ACTCATGCACATTGATGGATACAGATGGGGCTCAGGTAAGTATGAGGGGGTCTGCTATACACAGAAGAATGCATTAAGATAAAAAAAACTCTGCCTTTATAACCACTTTAAGGATTTAGAGAAGATCTGTAAAAAAGAGTGGACCAAAATCCCTCCTGAGATGTGTGCAAATCTGGTCACTTTCTACAAGAAATGTCTTACCTCTGTGCTTGCCAACAAGGGTTTCTCCACCAAGTACTAAGTTATGTTTTGCTTGGGGATCAAATACAGGCAGTCCCCGAGTTATGAACGGGTTAGGGACTGCCAGTTTGCTCTTAAGTCGGATATGTTCGTAAGTCGGAAGCGCATGGGCAGAACGGCAGAGACATTGTTTTCCTTAGAAAGACCGCTGGGCAAATACAGTGTGACATAAAATATTGCAGCAATTGGCATTTTATTCCCTAGGGTCTCTGCTAATATATATATGTTTGGGGGTTCCAAGTATTTTTTTTTTTTTTTTTAGCAAAAAATATTGATTTTAACTTAAGAAAGAAGTGTCAGAAAAAGATTTAGACTTTAAGTGATTAAACTTCCTGCATTTACAGTTGTTTAAAACTTGGCAGACTGCCCAGTTATTTGTCTACACAGAGAAGTTTATCCCTTTGATCTAAGAAGGAAGTTAGTTACAATGTTTCAAGTTCTAAACTTGGCAGACTGCCTGGATGCTTTCTTTTGACAGCTGAGTGAGCAGATAATCTCTCCACTTTTTCATATGAAAGAATCGGCAAACTCAGCAAGACAGATCCTGAATCGAGATCATGATTTTTTAAGAACCACTTTGTAAAAAAAGTAGGCTTACTATTAGTTAAGTCCAAGTAGGTGCATGATATCTTCTGAACTTACCTCCTATTATTTATATCTGACATGTTTATGGCTCGGCTGGAGCATACACAAACACCTATTGCAGGAGCTAGGCACACAGAGCAGCTATGCCCACCCCTTCCCTTTGCTGCCCATTCAGAGAAGCCTTTGGGTTTTTGTGAATGAGTTCACATAGTTCACAAAGGCTTCTTTGATAGGGCAGGGGGAGGGGCAAGTGAAGCAGCTGCACTGACTCTAATGTTGATGAGGTTAGACCTGAAGCACCAGCCTCAGGCTCCCAGAAATACAGTGATGGCTGTCTTTCAGGGAGTGCAATAAAACTGTCATATATAAATAATAGAGATAAGCCCAGGAGATGTCATGCAGCTCCTTGGATTTAACTCATACCGTGCCTGCACTTTTTACAAAGGAGGTGAATTCCTGCAATTCAGCTTTAACCCTTTTTTTTTTTTTTTTTTTTTTTTTTTGTCATGGTAGAACAGTGTTTTCAACTGTAGTAGTAATAATTCACTCACAAAGCAATAAACAGTATAGTAGCAACTAATAAGAGTAAATTATATAAATAAGAAATTGTTGCACCAATTCAAAGGGTTAAAACTTTAATCAAAATTGAAGGGTCCTCATGTCTTTGACCAGTCATACGCATGAGATTCACACTGTTTTGAAGTTTAGTAAGACCTCTGGTACAACAAGTTGTACAGTTGTTATAAATCTGGTTTACCACTGGAGGGCCTATTATAGTCCCTCCTGTGATTATAGTGATTTATTACAGTTGAATTTGTTTTGTATTACATTCATTTTAATACGTACAAATATTTTAATATTTTAGATTGCTACCTTTTGTTTCATCTAAATTGCTGTTCTGTGTAATATGCATGCATTTATTCACTGTTATGGTGTACACGAGGGGTTAACATCACAAGAGCTAATAGCCCTTCCCCCTTCACACCTATATGCTTATATATCTGCCTGCTGGTTGGCTCCCTTGACTTTGATAAAGCACAGGAGCTTGAAACATGTAAGTCACGGTCGCCACGGCTACTTTGAGCTTGCGACCCGCTTAGCTTCCTGGTACTCCTCGTTTCCGGCCCTGACCCTGCCTCCCGGCTTCTGGATTCAGTGCGCACCATCCAGAGCGCCCTCCAGCATGCCAGGTTCCAGCCAGCCTGATCAGCCAACTTGACCGAGGTCGTTCACAGGCGCGATCTACAATCTACCTCCTGGATCATCACAGCGAGTCTGATATCCGGAATACAGCCACTAAGTGCACCTTAGTGAGTGGTGTCTCTCCACCTCTATTTTTCTCCCTGCACATTGAGCCATTGGGTCTGACAATTAGGATCGGAGCTCGGTGCACACTTGCTGACATTAACCCCTTGTCATGGTGGTATCGTATATACTAATTTTCAGATTACTTCAACCATGATAATGAGTTGTGCTTATGAATTCTAATAATTTTATCAACTCATTTTATCATTGACAGTTGTTTTTAATTTCAAATCTCAGCATGCATCCTATAAATGAACTTTATTGATTATACCATCAGCAATAGTTTTTTACTACTGGTCCCATTGATCGCTGCATTTTTGTTTATTTTTGTTGTCTACTTTTCTTCCAGAAGTTTGCAGCTGCACTGGTGTCCAGCTATTCCTTGCATAATTGTTATGACATGACAAAAGTTTCTAATGACTGCCAGTTTTAGCGCTTTAGAACTCTTTTTGTTTTCTCTCTGGTACAACAAGTCTAAGCTGGAAGTTAGGATCAAATTCTTTGAAATTTCACTATGCACTGTTTAGAAAGTCATAAATGATCACAGCTATGAGTTTTTTATATGGCAGTGTTAGTGTAAATAAATCAGATCATGACTGAATACAAGTGTTACCTGAACGTCCAGTGAAAATAATGTTAATCTGCACGAGAAACTGATTCGTTAATCATTAATTCGTAAAATAAATTTTCGTTTTTGTTTTTCTTTTTTTTTGTTTGTTTTTTTTAACATCAAATATTAAAGCATTTTGCAGTTATGGTATGATTGGAACTATTTCCATGTTAAAATTGTGGAAAGCTTTTGAAAAATGATGGAAGATTTTTCTATTATCTCTTTGAAAGCAGAAACCCCAATAAAGAATAAGGGCACTTTGACCGCTCCACTTAGCCAGCATTTTTTTACTTTACATACCTGAATTGTACCATATCTGTGGTTCCAAAACCCTACAGAGGGATTGAACAAGTTACTGTTTTGTTTCAGTGGATTTCCTGCGCGATCTTTTTTCCCGGACGCTGGGCATTGGCACTCCAGAAAAAGTCCTCGATGAACTAACCCTTGAAGGAGTAAGCAAATTCATGCTTAGTGAAAAATGTAAGTTACATATTAAGATTTTTGTCACAATGTTTTAGAAACAATTTTTAAAACTGTATTATATTTATATTTGGTAAGGATTTTCACAGCTTAACTACTCCTGCTGTAAAGAACTATACTATTGGTAGGTCCTTTTTGTCTTTCATACACAATAGAGGACAATAGGACCCCAGTTGCCTTTATAAAGCAGAGTTAAAGCCCCGTTGCACTTTCCTTATCTATCACTATAACATAGCTGGTGGCAAAAACGGTAAAAAAAAAAATGTGGTGATATTTTAGGTTGTTGAACACTGATAACTGTTGCCGCAAAGGTTAAAATACTCTGTGCTGCCAACACATAGGAGCATTAGACTACTGCTGTCTCGCTGGCTGAATGTTAGTATAAACAAGGAGGGTTTTAACTAGCACTGTAAGAAGAGTTCTTTTTGGTAAAAGTGGTTCAGCTGTAGCATACTCTGCTGTAAGGGACAATAATAACAATATCATTATTGGATTGTTTTTAAATGACTCGATGCTTGTGCAGTTATTTACCAACTGCATATTTTCAGGGAAAAAAAATGCACTAAAATGAATTTTAGTGCACACAAACACAATATAATACACATTTTTTTGGTAAAATATAAAAGATGGGGTTGCTTCAAGCAAATGGATACCAAACATGTCGAGTCCTAAAATTGCGCACACCCGTGGAATCGCAACAAACAATGGTACCCAAAATTCTCTATAGCGGATGCTATAAACGCCTTTACAGGTCATCAGTTTAGAGTAAGCCATGAAATATAGCTCTAGAATTATTGCTTTCAAACCGATGTTCGTGATTATACCTCACATGCGTGGCACGTTTACTGTTTGCATACACATGCTTGGCCTGGACTGCGCTTTTTATATTGTGTGTGTGCGCTTTTTTTAAAATTATTATTAATTTATTTTTTTTTTTTTGCCATCACAAGGGTATTAGCAAGCCCCCTATGTGTAGGCATGGGCGGGTGACAGATACTCTTTGTGGAGACATTGTGAAACTCCCAATGTCTCTCCTGCACTCTGATGCCACTAAACCAGCACAGATCGTGCTAGAATAGCTGTATCCTCGGCTACACTAGCCGAGGAATGACACCTGTGACCCTGAAAGGAACATAATACCTGTTGCTTCTGGGGTCATTAGTTGTAGGAGGGAATGGGGAACAAAGGTTTCCCCCAAGTTTCTTCTGCATACTCGGGGGAAGCTGTTTTCTGCGGTTCCAAACTCAACAGTGGAATGGGAAAGCTTGGGAAATACTGTGGGAGCTGGCAGAGGCACTTTAAAAGCTATGTAAATTTAATCAAGTGGCTCTAGAGCCACTCAATCACTTTTATCGGAGAACCCATTGCTGGATCCTAAACCTGGTATCAAGTTTACAGCAGTTGATTTAACCACTTTCTTGCCATGCTATTAATAAATGTACCTTGGTAAACAAGTGGTTATAGCTTAAAGAGGTGGTCCAGTCTGTAACAAAAAAATAAAAAATAAAAGTCAGCAGCTACAAATCCCATAGCTGCTGACTTTTAATAAATGACCTGTCCAAGGATCTAGCTCCGTCCTCACCTGGGCTGGTGCTGTCATCCTAAAGAAAGAGAACTTCCTCTTGGATCGCCTAGGTGATCCAAGCGGAAGTGGGAGCAGGTACCTGTTAGAACTAGGGAGGATGCCTTAAAGCAGAACTTCGCCTTTTGGGTAGAGTTCCGCTTTAACTAAAAAAACTGAAAATAATTCAAAATTTGTCGTGATATTGGATACTTTACTGTTGTATTGTAATAGCATATTTTATAGTGTACTCTTTTGTACCATTCTGCTACCGTATATTTGTGGCCATATGTGTACTGCACTCATTTATGACTTATGTTTAGATCCTTATATAATCTGTATCTGTGAACTTTGCACCGGATTTTGCACTCTCAAGTTTTAGAAAATCAACCCCATAAAGTCTGCAACCTTGAGAGCCGGTTCACACAGGGGCGACTTGTCGGGCGACCTAGCCGCCTGACAAGTCGCCTCCCGTTCTGTACAATGGAACTGTTCTAATAGGAGCGACACAAGTCGCTCCGACTTAGAAAAAGGTTCCTGTACTACTTCAGGGGCGACTTGCATAGACTTCTATACAGAAGTCGTTTTGCAAGTCGCCGCGGAAGTCTTTTGCAGGTTGCCTCGCTGCGGTGACCTGCAAGTCGTGCCGCCCCTGTGTGAACCGGGGCTCAGGTTATGCTGTCACCTGCAGCACAATTGGACATTGGGAAACATGAAACTGTAGCCCCCTCTTACTACACATGTCCCAGTTTTTTCATTAGTGTTCTGGGAATATGGGTGCCTTTTCTTCAGTTCTGCTGTGTTTAAGACATCTTTTCTGGTAGCTTTTTTTCTGGTACCCTTTGATCGCCCCTGATGTTAACCCCTTCCTAGCTAGTGTCATTAGTACAATGACAGTGCATATTTTTTAGCACTGATCACCGTATTAGTGCCACTGGTCCCCAAAAAGTATCAAAAGTGTCAGTTAGGTGTCTGATTTGCCTGCCGTAATTTCGCAGTCCCACTATAAGTCGCTGATCACCGCCAGTACTAGAAAAAAAAAAAATTTAAATCCCATGCTTATTGGGAAGGAAGTGAAGGTAATTCTCCCAAATGGAGCACAGATGGCAAAAAGTAAACCAACAGAGGTTATAATCCTCCCTTACTCTATCCAAAATGAAAAAAACATTTTGCCTATGGTTCTACTTTGAGATTATCGGCCAATTGTGTTATACTTTGAAGCTAAAACAATACAGTTCATAAATCAGAGGAAGATTCTATGCTAATCCCAGATCCTGCTACATATATGTTTGTTGAGGTTGATTGAAGCTAAAATACCTCTTCTTCCAGTCCCCCAAGCAATGGTATACACCAGTGGCAACTGGTGCTTCATTTTTTGGGTGGGGTGGCAAACAAACCACCCACTTCCCCCATCCCCGCTCGCCCGCACACAAGCCCGCCAGCCCAGCACTTGCCCTATCCAGATCCCGGGCGGCTTCCTCTGCGAATCCGATCTCAGGGCCCGCTTCTTGTCCTGATTGGCTGGGAGGAGAAGCAGGAAGACAATAGCGACTGTTAATTTGCTATTTTCACAAGTGGGTGGGTGCTCTGTGCCCCAAGTCCACCCTTTCTGAAGCCAATTAGAGCCTCTGGCTCTAATCCATGTGCTTTGCAAGAAAAAAAAAAACCTGTAGAACTCTTCGCGTCAAGTGCTACTCCCCTTATGGACAGGCTGCCGCTGGTATACACTGTTTTGAAATTATATACTTTTAACCCGCTTTTTTTCCATTGCAGGCAAAAATGTGGCATTTATGGTTGGCGCAGGTATCTCAACATGTAAGTATTTTACTTTCTGTGTTCTATTTGTGTTTTGGATGATCCACCAGCACATTAGTGATCAGATCACTAATGCATATGGTGGCTTATGTGATGTAAATTAAATGGGGGGGGGGGGGGCTGTAATGATGCTTATGCCTCTCTCTATGTCTTTTCGATTACATCTGTAACTTGTACTTTTACAAAAAAAAAATACAAAGGTTGTACATGCCCTCAGTGATTGTATATTGATCTTCTAAAGCTGCAGGAATCCCTGACTTCCGTTCACCAGGCAGTGGACTGTATGCCAATCTTCAGAAATACAACTTGCCATACCCTGAAGCCATATTTGAAATTGGATTCTTTAAGGTAAGGTCATGTTGCATTTTATATTTACCGGTATATATACATGAAGCAAAAAAGGAAATCAGTAGCTTGCAAAGTAAAGGTATCAAATTAAAGTTAACAGATTGTAGAGTAAGCACTTTCATAGTAATTGAAAACTTTGAAGTGATTTTTGATGTCTTTCCTTGGAATATGTACATTTGTTATTATTTGAGCTCCTTTTATTTTTTTAGCAAATTGGAGCATTTAAATTACTCCATGCACAGAACCAACATGAAAGGTAGATCTGTTGGTCTTATGCCGCGTACACACGACCGGACTTTACGGCATACTTGGTCCGGCGAACCGGAGTCCGTCGGACAATTCGATCGTGTGTGGGCTCCAGCTGACTTTTTTTTTTCTCAAAAGTTTGACGGACCTAGAAATGAAACATGTTTCAAATCTTTCCGACAGACTCGAGTCCGGTTGAAAAGTCCGCTCGTCTGTATGCTAGTCCGAAGGACAAAAAAACGACGCAAGGGCAGCTATTGGCTACTGGCTATCAACTTCCTTGTTTTAGTCCGGTCGTACGTCATCACGTACGAATCCGTTGGACTTTGGTTGATTGTGTGTAGGCAAGTCCGTTCATTCGGAAAGTTCGTTGTAAAGTCCGTCGAAAAGTACGCCGGACAAAGTCTGCCGTAAAGTCCGCTCATGTGTACGCGGCATAAGCCAGGGTTTAATGAACCCTAGGGTTCCCGCGAGAAGTCTCCAGGTATTCTGCCAAGACACCCTTCCAGGAATGTACATTGGCTTCACGGGGACTTCAGTACCCCTGCGTTCCTCTTTTACTAATTGGCTGGATTGATATCTGCTGAAAGACACTGTAAAAGTTCTGGCTGCTGACATCAACAAACAGCAGCTAGAGAAGCATTCCACACAGAGATCGGCAGCATCGGACAGAAGTACTGCTTCTGTTTTCAATGGCGAAATTACAGAACTCTTATGAATGTGAAACCAGAGGTCAGTGTAGATACCCCTCTGTACTGATAACTTTCAGTACATTTTTACCCTACTGTTCATGCTCAGGGACTTGTACAGGAAAATACCCTGCATGGTCTGGTACTCTACTTAGTATTCTATTCCCTGTTAATCTGTAAACTGAAACAAATACATTTAAAAGCTATGGGCTGATGATTCATATTTAGTTTTCAATTAATTTTAGTAAAGCTTGGCCACAGATGGAGCAGGAAAATCTCTTTATTCCCCCATTAACACAGCCAGTGTTGATGGGGTAATCCCTCCCACAGAGCTATTGTGTTCCCCTGGTAGGGGGAGCCATCCCGGCAGGAGAACACACAGTGATAATCTCATGAAAAGAGTTCGCTCAACTTGGGTACAATCAGCCTGCCCATACATGGTTTAAATCTATGCCAGTCCCTGCATCTATGGCCAGCTTAAGATGCTCTATAGTCACGCATCAAGTCAAAAACAGAAAAAAGAGAGCCGAGGGGCAGCCTCTTCTGTTTTGAGGCCAGAACTTATACTGTCAGACAGAAATCAATCTGTCTGATAATATAGTCTTTATTTCAGTGCTGGTTTGCAGAAAGTGTTTCAGTGCCCAGTACCACACTGTCACTGTACTATACTCTGGTGCCCAGCAGGTTGATGGCCCAACACACTCAGAGGGCCAGCAGGCCACTTGCTGGGCACCAGGGGTCTAAAGTTTACCTTCTTTGTTTGCCTCTGTTACAGAATCTTGTATTCTCCAAGACAAGCGGTACATGTTAAATAAGCATTATGTGGCCGATATAACTAGTTTTCCCTGGTGCCTAATAGATGCTAAAAAGAAATCCTGGTCATTATAGTAAAACATTTGACATAGAAGTTGTTAGTTTTTTTTATTTTTTTAAGCAGCTGTACTGTGCTGTTACGTAAGCATTTTATGTACTCCTACAATGCATAAAGCTAAAGCACACCATACTCTGAAGACACAGCACGGCTGCAGAAAAAGTGACAGATTCTCTACAGATTGCGAGCAGCCCTTGCTGTTGCTAGAAATACAGCAACCGTTTTAGACGCATGCAGGGAGAGGGGTTTCTGTGCACAGTAGTACATCATTTTTCAAATGCATGAGGCACTTTGGGGAGCTGTCAGTATTGGCACTTCTATGTGTAGCTGCTGTTTACAGTATAGCTGAAATACAGGCATTGTACCATTTGGGACCTCTCTGTGCAGCTACTGCTCATGTTCAAAATACAGGAGACACTTTAAGGAGTTCAAATTTGGCATACTGCTGTTGGCTGTGAGCAGAACTGCAGGGACCAAAAAACAGACTATGCATTTGTGTGTCCTTGAGCCTGCTCCCCACCTTGTCACCATCTGCAATGCTTCTTAATACAACAAGCACTGTAGCCTGTGATTGCACTGCAGGGACACAGAAGGAATGAAAACTATAATGGACTTGAAGTGCACATACTAAAAAAGGGCTTTATAATGACACTAGACTTTTTTACTTTTTTTTTTTTTTTGCTGCTGTGTTTTTTGCTCCTCTTAAAAACGTTTAATTCGCTATGCATGGTCCCACTGTATGTAGCTACTCTCTCTTGCTTGCTCTCAAGATGTACTAGGGGCAATTTTGGCTTTGTAGTGTGCATAGAGCAGTGCACATGACTGTGCACTGCTTAATTCAAACAAACGGAAATGGGGAGGAAATTGAGTGGTTTGGTAGTTCACGAAGGATGATACAAAGAGGCAGAAAAACACAGTAAGAAACCATTTCATGAAAAATGTATTACCAGGCAGTTAAATAATGGATTTGTATTTAAGGAATAGTACAGCCCCATGAAGCAGAGTACACACACTGTACATCATTAGGTGAATAAAAAATAAAATTGCCTCTAGTAGAATATGGGCCTGTTAGAGATATTGGAGTGCAGTACCACTTTGGTGAACAGGGACTGATGTGTATAGAACAGAATATTCTCTAAAATGTTGCATAAGATGGTGTGTGTGTGTATATATATAATATAATATTGGAAATATATAAATCTGTTAATCTGTTTCTTTTTTTTTATAGCAAAATCCAGAACCATTTTTTGCGCTGGCTCGAGAACTGTATCCCGGACAATTCAAGGTAAGTACATGAATGTTAATATATTTTATGACATTAAAGAACCTACAGTCAGGTCCATAAATATTGGGACATCGACACAGTTCTAATCTTTTTGGCTCTATACACCACCACAATTAATTTAAAATGAAACAAACAAGATGTGCTTTAACTGCAGACTTTCAGCTTTAATTTGAGGGTATTTACATCCAAATCAGGTGGACTGTGTAGGAATTACAACAATTTGTATATGTGCCTCCCACTTTTTAAGGGACCAAAAGTAATGGGACAGATTAACAATCATCCATCAAACTTTCGCTTCTTAATACTTGGTTGCAAATCCTTTGCAGTCAATTACAGCCTGAAGTCTGGAACGCATAGACATCACCAGACGCTGGGTTTCATCCCTTCTGATGCTCTGCCAGGCCTCTACTACACCTGTCTTCAGTTCCTGCTTGTTCTTGGGGCATTTTCCCTTCAGTTTTGTCTTCAGCAAGTGAAATGAATGCTCAATCGGATTCAGGTCAGGTGACTGACTTGGTCATTGCATAACATTCCACTTCTTTCCCTTAAAAAACTCTTTGGTTGCTTTCGCAGTATGCTTCGGGTCATTGTCCATCTGCATTGTGAAGCGCCATCCAATGAGTTCTGAAGCATTTTGCTGAATGTGAGCAGATAATATTGCCCCAAACACTTCAGAATTCATCCTGCTACTTTTGTCAGCAGTCACATCATCAATAAATACAAGAGAACCAGTTCAGTTGGCAGCCATACATGCCCACGCCATGACACTACCACCACCATGCTTCACTGATGAGGTGGTATGCTTTGGATCATGAGCAGTTCCTTTCCTTCTCCATACTCTTCTCTTCCCATCACTCTGGTACAAGTTGATCTTGGTCTCATCTGTCCATAGGATGTTGTTCCAGAACGGTGAAGGCTTTTTTAGATGTTGTTTGGCAAACTCTAATCTGGCCTTCATGTTTTTGAGGCTCACCAATGGTTTACATCTTGTGGTGAACCCTCTGTATTCACTCTGGTGAAGTCTTCTCTTGATTGTTGACTTTGACACACATACACCTACCTCCTGGAGAGTGTTCTTGATCTGGCCAACTGTTGTGAAGGGTGTTTTCTTCACCAGGGAAAGAATTCTTCGGTCATCTACCACAGTTGTTTTCCATGGTCTTCCGGGTCTTTTGGTGTTGCTGAGCTCACCGCTGCTTTCCTTTTTTTTTTTTTTTTTTTTTTTTTTTTAAGGATGTTCCAAACAGTTGATTTGGCCACACCTAATGTTTTTGCTATCTCTCTGATGGGTTTGTTTTGTTTTTTCAGCCTAATGATGGCTTGCTTTACTGATAGTGACAGCTCTTTGGATCTCATATTGAGAGTAGACAGCAACAGATTCCAAATGCAAATAGCACACTTGAAATTAACTCTGGACCTTTTATCTGCTCCTTGTAAATGGGATAATGAGGAAATAACACACCTGGCCATGGAACAGCTGAGCAGCCAATTGTCCCATTACTTTTGGTCCCTTAAAAAGTGGAAGACACATATACAAACTGTTGTAATTCCTACACCGTTCACCTGATTTGGATGTAAATACCCTCAAATTAAAGCTGAAAGTCTGCAGTTAAAGCACACCTTGTTTATTTCATTTCAAATCCATTGTGGTGGTGTATAGAACCAAAAAGATTAGAATTGTGTTGATGTCCCAATATTTATGGACCTGACTGTAAATGCTGATTTTATGACAAAGAAACCTAACTTTTAAAAAACTTTTCTTAGGAGAAACATGGAAGCTGGTAAAGATCCTTACATCAGAAATTAAGCTTTGGTGCCTTTACAAATAGAGCTTTTTTTTTCAAAATGTAAAATTTTATATTCTGAAAAATCCGTCCATATGTGTGCATGTGAATACACAAGTGCCATTGGTTTATGTGCATATAGCAGCGTGCTGCATATTCTCCAATACATGTCAATGTATTAAATTACGCTGCAGTTGTAGGTCCTCAGTGCTGCAAAAACAGGCAGATTTTACTCTGTACGCCCATTTGCGGCATGAACAGCCAGGGGCAAGAACACTTGTACAACAAATATTGTTGCTTGCAACAGATTCATGTACCTGTCAGAAAGATGTACATAAATTTGTAGCATTGTCTCAGATGGCCTTTGCTGGGAGCTACAGTCGCTGTTACTGAAATCCACCTGTAACTAATCATGTAAACTTGCAGTAAGGCCATATTCACACTTGCGAATGGGGCCGTTTGCGATTACCCATGGAAGACTCAGCAGGGTTCCCTGTGATTAGCTGCGGGCAGGAAGCCCCATTATAAGCAATTGGATCCTAAAAGAACCCATAGATATTTGCAGCTGTTTGCATGCAATTGCTCATACAGCGATTACCTGCGGGTGATCCATCCTGGATGCAGACAGTATGCCCAGGGTCAATCATTCACAGGTAATTGTTGCATTATTCATTACACTTGAACCACCATGAATACCTGCAGGCACTGTCAAGCTGAATGAATTAGGTGTGAATTAGGCCTAAAATACTTGAGAATCAGATCCTGAAATTCAATGTGTATAGGTGTGGTTATTAGCTGTCTATGCCCTGGCCTGTGACACAATTGACATCTGCAGTACCACTTTAGTTTACTGTGGTGACATCACAGGTGGAGCTGTACGAGCAGGCCGCGTAACAGTACCACAATTATCAGTCATGCCACCGACTTGAGCATTGACAACTAATCACTATGCTTCTACACATTGATCTGTCCACTATCCTGCATTTCAATACACATACTGACATACATTACACTTACATGGGTGGACTGCATCTATAGCGAGAGTGGTTTTAAGAGAAATCGCGCTTCGCATATGTTGATCCACGTCTTTATACTGAATGGCAACTTAATATCAACTTGATAGATGGGTTTTAGTAACTGTTCTCTCATGAGGGGGGCATCTACTGCTCTGTGTCCTTCCTGGCATTTTAGCATACCCTTCTGCTTGCAGCCTGTTAAAGTCTTTTGCATGTCAGGTGTTCCAAGCATTCATCCCTGAATGCACAAGGCCCCAAAAGCATGTGCCACTCAGTACATTGTTCAGCCTTGTCCAACTGCAGCCTTCCATAGACTGCACTAAAAGGTGTTTTTAATTCTGGGAAAGTGACTGAGGCTCCTAGCAAGTACCAACTGGTACATTATTTACATGCACCAGAATTCACAAAAATGATTACAATACTTATAAATATACTTATTTACTGACCATTTCCTTATATGCAAAATGTTGGTGTTTCCTAAAAGATAAGTTCACCTTTTTAAAAAAAAAAAAAAATAATAATAATAATAATAATGCCAATTTTTTTTCAGGTAAAAAAATGTGTATTTAATTTATTTTATTTTTTTTTTAGGAGCCTGTAAAGCATTGCACCCCTGATCAGCAGATTACGGTTGCTGTCTCAGGCTCTTGCAGCGTGTGTATCTGCTCGTACCTTGTATGCGCAGGCAGTTGCACAATGACACTATGAACTTCCTAGAGCGCTCAACAGCACCCTGGTAGTTTATTGAGAACTACAAGCTGTCAGCTGCATAGGCTGTCTGTACTTGTAGTTCATTGACATGGCTGAGTCGGCAGAGCCCCGCACAGGTGCATTTTTTTAAATTGCGACAGCTATGCAGTGAGAAGATTCTCACCTTAGAAACAGGTGTAACATGTTCCCAAAGGTGAACTTATCCTTTAACCACTTAGTGTCAGCCTGCCTCCCCTCAATGTACTGCGGGCAAGCGGCCACTGTAGGCAAAGCAATGTACTGCGTTGCTGCCTACTTCTGGGCCTAGGACACGCACATGAGCACCCCCTGCCTGGCACCCGTTGTGCACAGCGGGAGCCTGTCAGCAAGTCCTGGCCAATAATTCACGGCTGGGACATGCTGATTGGCTGTGTGCAATTATAGCCCAAAGATCTGTGTTGGTAAACACAGAGCTCTGTACAGAGGGAGTGATCTGCAAACCAGGGATGAGAAACGGAGAGATCTAGTAGTAAAAGCAGCACACTGTACACATATTACACATAGGCACACATTTAAACACTTGATCTCTCTAGATGTCGGACCCTGGACCCCTTTCCAGCCAGTGTCATTAGTACAGTAACAGTGCATAGTTTTAGTATATTAGTGTCACTGGTAATGTCAGTGTCATTTATTCAGTAATGAATAAGTTCAGTTAGTGTCAGTTAGTGTCAGAATGCTCGTCGCCCATCGCCGTCCCATTATTAGTCGATCATCGCCGCCATTAGTAGTATAAAAAAATAACAATTCCAGTATATAAACTATAGTTTGTATGTGCCATAACTTTCACGCAAACCATAATACAGTTATTGGGATTTTTTTTTATCAAAAACATGCACCAGAATACATTTTGGTAAAAATTTATCAAGACTTTTTTTTTTTATTGGTTATATTTTATAACAGAAAGTAAAAATATTGTTTTGGTTTTATTTTTGTTTTTTTCTTGTTTGTTTTTTGTTTTGTTTTTTCTTCAAAATTTTCATTTAAATCGCATAAAATAAAAACCCAGGTTCGGGATTTTATTGCATCCTTCTTCCCTTTTTTTTTTTGCCAGCAAATATTATTGATGTTTCTTTCTTTTTTGCAGCCAACTATTTGTCATTATTTTATGCGTCTGATGAAAGAAAAGGGAATGTTACTTCGGTGCTACACTCAGGTATTTACTGCTTGTGCTCTTTTGATTGACACAGTTGGGAAAGAATTACCTAACGTACTGTAATTACATAGCTAGAGGTATTGAATAAACAATATAAATTATAATGTTAATGTAATCACACCATTCAGTATTGTTTTTTTGTTATCTTACTATATTGGAACATTTTCCATATCCTGTTTGCTTCTTAGAACATAGATACACTCGAACGGGTAGCCGGTCTCTCTTCTGATGACTTGGTAGAGGCTCATGGAACTTTCCACACCTCTCACTGTGTTGGAACATTCTGTAGAGAAGAGTATTCCCTTTCTTGGATGAAAGGTATCATCCAGATTTTCTTTATTTACTTTTCATAATAAAATCAGTATCTGACAAGTTACATTTGTTTGAATGGGCCAACAGCAAGCTGATCAGTTGGTCAGTGGTAATGGGACTCTTTAAAATTTACTCAACGTTTCTTAAAGCGGAACTTTACCAATAACAGCTTGATAAAAAAGAATGTTCTTTAGCAGGAAACATACGTTCCACATTAATAATTATGCTACCAAAATTTGTGTGTGCTGTTAATTGCCTCCAGTGTTTTTCTTGTTTCTTCTTGCTCAAGGCTGCCATTTTGCTGAAGCCCAGAGACCCTGAACAGCAGTAAATCATAAAGCGGAAGTAAACCATCTATTTTAATGGTTTCAAAAAACAGTTACATTCCTGGAATTGCTAACTGTCATATTTGCTTGTTTCCTTAACCAAAATGTCAAATCATCAAATGGCTGGTGTCATAACTGATCACATGTGCAGCATCATGACAGTTGCAGATCAAAAAGAAGCAGCTTCCTTGGCTATAAAGGATAGAAGGGTTTAATTCCGCTTTAAGGCTGTCAGTAGATCGGCTTCTACAAACTCAGCAGTGCCTGAAAATGCCTAAAATGGGGAGAGCAACTGAGCATGTGCAGAGCAGGATGAACACAGTGTATTGCTGGATTTTAAACAGTATAGAAACTTATTTTTAATGTTTTACAAAGCTATAAAAGGGGCCAGCCAGAAGTGATCTAGCAGGACATCATTTTCTGTCTAAAGTTCCGCTTTAAGCACACCTAAATTAAGTTGCAAGTGCACCATAATCTGGGCAGAATCGGTTTTCTATGATGCTTCTAGTCCTCTGCTGCTGGTCATATGTTGAAAATAAAAATAAAAGCAACCTTTGGGATACAGAGTAAAAATAAATAATTTATATCAATAAACTGTTTAAACCACTTCAGCCCTAGAAGGATTTGCCCCCTTAATGACCAGGCCATTTTTTGCAATACGGCACTGCGTTGCTTTAACTGACAATTGCACGTCGTGCGGTGCTGTACCCAAACAAAATTGATGTCCTTTTTTACCCACAAATAGAGCTTTCTTTTGGTGGTATTTGATCACCTCTGCGGGTTTTTATTTTTCGCTCCATAAACAAAAAAAAACAAAAAAAAAAAGAAAAACATTTTTTAAAAAAAATATTTTTTTTTTACTTTCTGCTATAATACATATACCAGAAAAAATATAAAAAAAACAAATTTATTCTTCAGTTTAGGCCAACATATATTCTTCTACATTTCTACATATTTTTGGTAAAAAAAAATCGCAATAGGCATATATTCAATGGTTTGCGCAAAAGTTAACGCATCTACAAACTAGGGGATAGATTTAGGGACTTTTATTTTATTTTTTATTGTTGTTACTGGTAATGGGGCGATCTGCGATTTTTAGCGGGATTGCGACATTGTGGCGGACAAACCTGACCTCAAATGCCACTTTTTGGGGACTAGTGACATTACATTGATTAATGCTATAAAAATGCACTGATCAATGTAAAAACGACACTGGCAGGGAAGGGGTTAACACTAGGCGATCAAGGGCTTAGGTGTGTTCCCTGGGTGTGTTCTAACACAACAGTAACAGGAACAGTAGATCTCTGTCTATGTCAATCTGACAGAACAGGGAATCGCCTTGTTTACATAGGCAGTTCCCCGTTCTGCCTCTCCTCACCGCGATCACGGGTCGCCGGCAGACATTACTTGTGCCTGCTATCTCCTTGCACGGACCGACGTACAGGTATGTCGGTTCGCGCAGGAGAGCTGACCTGCCACAGGATATCTGTGCGAGCTGGTCGGCAAGTTGTTAAATTGTCATACAAATATTTATTTAAAATCAAATTTTTATTATTTTTTGGCAATAACCTGGTGTGGGTTGATTTCTAGTAGTCACAGGCTGTATCATGCCCCTCCAGCCTGTGTCTTAGTATACGAGGAAGATGAAGCCTCCGTCAATCTACAGTGGGGAAAATAATTATTTGATCCCCTGCAGGTTTTGTAAGTTTGCCCACTTACAAAGAAATGGTCTATAATTTTTATCATAGGTGTATTTTATGAATATTTTTGGAAAAGGGTATTTTTGGAAAAAATATTCTTGATATTATTTGGATGTAGGTACCCATATTTTAGTGATTTATGCCCTTCTGAGCAGCTATTTTCTATAGGTGTATTTTAAATGATAGAGACCAGAATATCAATCAAAAATCCAGAAAAAACACAACACAAATGTTATAAATTGAGTTGCAGTTCAATGAGTAAAATAAGTATTTGATTCCCTACCAACCAACAATAATTCTGGCTCCCACAGACTGGTTACAGTATGTGCTCATGTGGTACACAGATTACTCCTGTCAATTTAGGAGGGTACTCCTGTCAATTTAGGAAGGTGCTCCTAACACAACTCGTTATGTGCATCAAAGAAACCTGTTCACAGAATCTCTTTCTTCCATTCAAACCCACCATCATGGGCAAGACCAAGGCGCTTTCAAAGGATGTCAAGGACAAGACTGTAGACCTGCACAAGGCTGGAATGGGCTACAAGACAAGGAGACAACTGTTGGAGCGATTATTTGCAAATGGAATAAATACAAAATAACCTTTAATCGCCCTCGGTCTGGAGCTCCATGTAAGGTTTCGCCTCATGGGGTAAGGATGATCATGAGAAAAGTGAGGGATCAGCTCAGAACTACACGGGAGGAGCTTGTGAGTGATCTCAAGGCAGTTGGGACCACAGTCACCAAACAAACCATTGGTAACACAATATGCCTCCATGGATTGAAATCCTGCAGCACCCGCAAGGTTCCCCTCTTCAAGAAGGCACATGAACAGGCCCGTATGAAGATTGCCAATGAACATCTAAATGATTCACAGAAGGATTGGGAGAAGGTGCTGTGGTCAGATGAGACCAAAATTGGGCTCTTTTGGCATTAACTCGACTTGCTGTGTTTGGAGGAAGAAAAATGCTGACTATGACCCAAAGAACACGATCCCTACAGCCAAGCACTGAGGTGGAAACCTAATGCTTTGGGGCTGTTTCTCTGCTAAAGGTATAGGCTGACTTTGCCGCATTGAGGGGCCAATGGACGGGGCAACACAGGAGTGGCTCAAGAAGAAGCACATTAGGGTTATGGAGTGGCCTAGCCAGTCTCCAGACCTTAATCCTATAGACAATTTATGGAGGGAGCTGAAACTTCGAGTTGCCAAGCAACAGCCAAGAATCCTTCAGGATTTAGAGAAGCTCTGTAAAGAAGAGTGGACCAAAATCCCTCCTGAGATGTGTGCAAATCTGGTCACCAACTACAAGAAGCGTATTACCTCTTTGGTTGCCAACGAGGGTTTCTCCACCAAATACTAAGTCATGTTTTGCTTGGAGATCAAATACTTATTTCTTTATCGTACATCATGGGACACAGAGCAGCATAGTAATTACAATGTGGGTTATAGACCACCTTCAGGTGATGGACACTGGCACACCCTAAACAGGAAGTTGCCTCCCTATATAACCCCTCCTCCTACCAAGAGTACCTCAGTTTTTTCACCAGTGTCTAAGGTGTTGGTCACGAGTGAAGATGTGCTCTGAGGAGCTCCAGGAGGGATCTATGCTGGATTTAAATAGCCTTCATAGACCGGATCTATCCAAAGTGCCACTGAAGCTAACGTGGATGGTACCCGGGCCTCGTATACGAAGCATGAGATTTAGCCTGTAATGCCTCTCTTTGCAGGGCTGGACCCCGGGGCCCATTGCTTTTTGGTCATGCTCACATTACCTAAAGTTTTTCCTGAGGGGTGCTATACAATTCCAAGGGAGTGGAACCCTGATAAAAAGGGACCCGGTCCTTAAAGGCAGCCCGCCGTGATGGGTGAAGTTTGGATTTGTCTGACTTCAGCAGTATCCTGCGGCGAGGATAAGGTAAGGGAAGAAGCATAGGAACTGAAAAAGTCCACCTATGATTTTTCTTCCTTAAAGTGGATGTAAACCCAAAATTTTTATATATATATATATATATATATATATATATATAATCTCATACTGTAGAGTATAAGATTTTCTATCATTTGAGCCCAGTCTTGCCACACAGAGTTAATCCATCTCTGAGCAATCCTCTTTTATTGTTCAGTGAGAGAATTCTTGACAAACTGAGAAAAACTTTGTCAAATACCCCCCCTTGCTGTGAGTGACAGCCTAAGACATAGGCATTATTTTTTAATTCCCTCCCCCACTCCTTTCTTCAGTAGCTCTGCAAGGATTGGCTGTTCCACACCTCAGCATGATTTGGCATGCTGAAGTCATGTGGTTACTTTCCTGTCTTTTCACTGGATGTTAGAGATCATAGCAGAAGTTCAGCAGAAGTTCAGTGTTAGAAATACACAGAGAAAATAAATATTGACAAGGGGAGTGTAGAGGTGGGCGGGGAGTCTACTGACATCACGACTCCACCCACCGAGCTCCAGACAACAGACCCTCCCACAGAATCTGCAGTTTTTCGGCTCTCATAACAGACAGAGGGGAGACATTTGACAGGTAAGGATACATGCAGGAGGCTTATATATCCTCATAGATAACTCCTATGGCAGTAGTTTAGAAAGGATTACATTGGGTTTACATCCACTTTAAGGAAAAATGTTGCCATGCCTTAAATCCTCCACTAGAGGGAGTATATGCACATTCCTGATCTGTTGTCTTCACTTCAGCTCAGTGTCAGTCCATGTGTGGCAGCAGCAGCTTGCACAGTGGGGATTTCTCTTTGCAGGTAAGAGATCTGCCATCCTGCATTCCTCCCCCCTGATGGGACCATGAGGGGTCGGGGATCAACAATTGTTGTGGCGCCCCTTGTAATACCCCCCCCCCGCCGTGTGGGGTGCAGAGGTCCCGGTTTCGGCTCCAGAAGTTTTACTCCCATGCCAGCTCCCCCCCCTGTTGGGTCTGCGGGACCCGAAGGCAAGCTGGCTAGACTCGGGACACAGGAGCGGTGGGGCATGTAAGGGTGCAAAAACAGCCATTCCTAATATGGAAGGACATTTTTTTCCCAGCACTAGACTGTATAGCGGCATTATTCTGTCAGACTGTTGTTCAGCGATTTGTGCATTTAAATAGTTCCTCTGCTCTTTGTGCTTAGGACTATGTCTGCCAAAAAAGACACCACAAAAATGTGATAAAAGGTACCAAAGATTTCACCCCCAGGCGCTGGGAACTCCAGCCGTGCCTCCACACTGCATCCTCGCCTGAAATACCAGTTGTAACAAGCCAGGGTGAGACATTTGTTGGTGCAGCTGCTTCTCACATCTCAGCCCCTGTATACGTGACTGAAGATGCCTTTTCCTCCGCCCTGCAGGGCCTAGAGGGAAGATTAGCGTCTTTAATCGCATCCTCCATCCAAATGGATAGGAAGCGTGTTAGATCCCCCTCCCCCCCCTTAGACCCTTTTCAAGGGGATCAGTGGGTAGAGGATGAGGTGTTACCCTCAGGCGATCAGGAGGAAAGACAAACTGATTTCTCCTCTGTGGAGGAAACAACGGTAGATGAACCCTTTTCAGCCTCGCAATCTGAGAAATTGCTGGTACAATCTCTTACGCAAATGGTTCATTCCCCTTTCATGCTACCCCTAATGGAGTCAACTGAAAGTTAGTTTTCTTCCTTGGGTTCCATAAAACCCTCACAGCCTTTGCATGCGTTTTCTGTCCATGCATTACTAGAACAGCTTATTTATGCTGAATGGGATCACCCGGATTAGCATTTTCTCCCTCCAAAGAGATTCTCAGTTCTCTATCCCATGGAGGAGAAATTCACCAAAAAGATGGATTATACCAGCAGATGACGCTGCGATTTCCAGTATAAATAAAAGTCTAACTTGTCAGTAGACAATGCACAAATGCTTAATGATCCAACGGATAAAAAGTTGGAAATCCCTGTTAAAATCCTCCTTGTCTTTAGCAGGTGCGGTTACTCAGTCCGCAGCTGCTGCAATAGGCATCTGTCAATCCCTAAAGGACCAGTTTAGACAGGCCCTTAAAGAGGTTCCTGCACAGCAAGCCCGGGATTTGGCCAAACTACCAAGAGCATTATGTTTGCCATAGACGCCATTAAAGATTCTATCTCCAGGCGTCCCGCCTTTCTCTTGTGCTAGTACACGTGCGTAGAATCCTGTGGTTAAAAAAGTGGTCAGCCGGAGCACCATGCAAAAAGCTCCTGACTGTTTTTTTTTCTCATGGGAATCAGCTATTTGGGGGATGATTTGGACAAATACATCCCAACTGTTTTTAGTGGGAAAGTACTCTTTTGCCAGAATACACGCCCTCCGCCGTCAGACTCTAGAGGAAAACCTCAGGGTCAGGCCCAGGCACAAATGAAGTCCTGGGGGCGGAAACCTGCAAAACAGATTTCTAAAGTCTCATTATGAAGGGACGCCCCCCCTCACCAGAGTGGGAGGAAGACTTCTGCAATACTCAGAAGTCTGGCAAGAGGAAATTCAGGACAGATGGGTTATCTCCACGGTGACTCTAGGGTACAAACTAGAATTTCGGGAGTTTACACCGTCTTGTTTTTTCTGAGGTCAAACGTTCCCAAAGATCCAGGGAAAAGGCAATCTCTGTTTCAGGCACTCGACCGTTTACTGGCTCAGGGGGTGATCATAGAAATCCCCACAGAAGAGCAACCAGAGAACCAGAGAACTGGTGCAGATTGTCAGGTCGAAAAGAGATTGCTCCATTCGCCTTTGCATGAGGTGGTTAGGAAAAATGGTGGCTTTATTCGAAGCGGTTCCCTATGCCAGTTCCATTCGAGACTGTTGCAAAACAGCATCCTGTCCGCTTGGAACAAAACGGTTCAAGCTCTAGATTTGCCAAATGAGGCTGTCCCCCAAAGGTGTTCTTGAGCCTCAGTTGGTGCTCGGTATCCGGGAATCTGAAGAAGGAAAAAACCTTCATACCAGTTACCTTAAAAGTGGTAACGACAAATGCCAACTTTTAAGGTTGGGGAGCAGTACTGGAAAAGACAACTGTCCAGGGACAAGCCTTGCCCATTAACATCCTAGAGATTCGGGCAGCACGTCTGGCTCTGAGGCCCTGAACATTCAGGTTACGGGATTGTCCTGTCAGGATCCAATTTGACAATGCCACAGCTGTGGCCTATATCAATCGCCAAGGGGGCACAAAGGGTCACGCAGCTCAGAGTGGTGGACCATGTTCTAGCTTGGGATGTTCCTTGCCTATCGGCAGTCTTCATTCTGGGAATAGAGAATTGGCAGGCAGACTATGTAAGTCGCCAGCAGTTGTTCCCGGGGGAGTGGTTCCTTCACCCTGAAATCTTTCTGGCTATATGCCAAAGATGGGGGATCTCGGACGTAGCTCTTTTGGCATCCAGGTTCAACATGTAGTTGGTCAAGGGATCCACTCGCATGCGAGACAGATGCGTGGTGACCCCATGGGGTCAGTTTTCACTAAATTAGGTTTTTTTCCCTATTCAGTTGCTGCCATGACTTCTTTGCAGGATCAAGCTGGAAAGAAATCCGGTAATTCTGGTAGCCCCAGCATGGCCCAGAAGGTCCTGGTATGCAGAAATCGTAAAGATGGCGGTGGAGGATCCATGGTCCCCTCCACTACGGCCAGACCTACTCTCACAGGGGTCGATGTTCCATCCTACCTTATGAACGCTAAATTTAACGGCTTGGCTATTGAAACCCACATTCTGAGGAGACGAATTCTTGCCTTTCTACAAATAGGGGTAGAGATGAATTTGGCCTTGAGTACTATTAAAGGCCAAGTCTCAGCTTTATCGGTCTTAATTCAAAGACCACTTGCTTCACATTCTTTAGTCTGGGGTTTTATGCAAGGGGTAATGCGGCTTAATCCGCCAGTCAGACCTCCTTTGAACCCTTGGGATTTGAACTAAGTTTTGTCAGTGTTACAAAAACAGCCATTTTGCACCAATACAACATATTCCCTTAGTCCTTCTGACAAGGAAGTTAGCGTTCTTGGTTGCTATATCCTCAGCTAGGAGGGTTTCGGAACTGGCTGCTCTTTCTTGTAAAGAGCCATACTTGATTATTCATGAGGACAGAGTGGTGTTGCTCCTTCGTCTAGGTTTTTTGCCAGAAGTGGTCTCAGGTTTCCACCTGAACCAAGATATTATTCTGCCATCATTTTTTCCAAAACCATGTTCCAGGAAAGAAAAGCGGTCAAGGTCTATTTAAAGGCGACTGCTTGGATCTGGAATACTGATGTCTTATTTTTACTGCCAGAGGCTCCTAAGTAAGGACAGGCAGCGTCGAAATCCACTGTCTCTAAGTGGATTCGGCAAGTTATAATTCAGATTTAGATTCCACCTTTTCAAGTCAAAGCACACTCTACCAGAGCGCTTAGTGCTTCTTGGGCAGTTCATCACCAAGCCACCATGGCTCAGATCTGCAAGGCCACAACTTGGTCTGCAGTCCATACATTCACCAGATTTTATCAAGTGGATGTAAAAAAGGGCATGAGGATATCGACTTTGGGTGCAGTGTGCTGCAGGCAGCAAAATAGGTCCTCAAGTCTGTTGGCGCCCTACAGGTTGTGTCTCCCTCCCCTCAAATAGCATTGCTATGGGTCGTCCCACATAGTAATTACTATGCTGCTCTGTGTCCTATGATGTACGATAAAGAAAATAGGATTTTATTACAGCTTAACTGTAAAATCCTTTTCTTGGAGTACATCATGGGACACAGAGGTCCCACCCCTCTGTTCTGGAGTATATGAATACGTATATTGCTTTGCTAGAAAAACTGAGGTACTCTTGGTAGGAGGAGGGGTTATATAGGGAGACAACTTCCTGTTTAGGGTGTGCCAGTGTCCATCACCTGAAGGTGGTCTATAACCCACATAGTAATTACTATGCTGCTCTGTGTCCTATGATGTACTCCAGGAAAAGGATTTTACAGGTAAGCTGTAATAAAAATCCTATTTTTACTCACCGAATGGTAACTCTATCTATAACATTTGTTTCATGTGTTTTTTCTGGATTTTTGGTTGATATTCTGTCTCTATCATTTAATAAACACCTATGATAAGAAATGATTGACCCTTCATTTTTTTGTAAGTGGGCAAACTTAAAAAATCTGCAGGGGATTAAATAATTATTTCCCCCACTAAATATGTAATATCCCACCCCCATTGTGTTTAGCTGGTTAGTGGGCATGGAGGAGGAGGGAGGGAGTGGGCTTTACCACTTTCTATACAACCACATGTGTGACTCTATAGTCACATGAACTGCTCAGATGTAATGGGGGGAAATGCTCCACATAGAAACTCGCTGAAAACTGAGCATGTGCACTAATTGCCAAAACTACTCCGCAAAATCCCTAACTGCAGTGGGGACATGGACAGAAGGGGAGACAGAGAACTGCAGGATCAACCAGGTTTTTTGAAGAATACACCGAATAAATCCCATAGTGACTGAGTGAGTATGAACAGCATGTAATACACCATTTACTGATGGTTTTGAATGATGTGGGTTAGGGTTTAATAACACTTTAGGAGTAAAATGTTTGTTTTTATCTTTGTTCGTATCAAAGTAACTTAATCATATAGATGTACAAAGCTAAAACCTTATTTTAATTTCAGCAGATATTTTTTTATGATGTATTCTTTTTATCTTTTCAGAAAAAATTTTCTCTGATTTGATCCCCAAGTGTGAAAAGTGTAACAACTTGGTCAAACCCGGTGAGTTGTAAAAGCTGGCCATACACTGATTGAAATTTTGGCCAATCCACCTGGGACCCCCCAAATTTCGATCAGTGTGTGACCATCTACTCTCGGCAGGAGTCGATTTATTTAATTGATATCTGTTGAAGGAACATGTTGGAAAATGTTCTGAAGATTAGCAACTACAGCCATCAAGCAGTGTATCAGAGGGTACTGCTGTCAGAATACAATGTTTCAGCTGAGAAGGGAATTTCATCATCCACCTAATTTTATGGATGGAGGAATCTGTTTTATTTATTTATTTATTTTTTTTGCCCACTGATTGAACAAAGAAATACTTCACTGTGTATGGCCAGGCTTAATCACATCTGTGATGTAGTTCTAAAATATGTTTAGTTGTAAGTAACTCTTTTTAATTAACCACTTTTAATGTTGTTAATTGCTCCTGTGGCCAACAGTGCATCTAGAAATGCTGGATTATTACACGGTTCCATGGTAAGGATCTGTGATTATCCAGGATGCTAAAATATTTCTACCAGGTGTTTACTCTGAATCCGAAGTCTATTCAAAAGTGGTATTTTAGTTCTAGTTGGAGTATGGTGGGCTGGGTTCACTCCTGGCTTCTTATACCACAGCAGTGTAGTCATACACATAGCCGCAGCAAGTATGCAGACTCAGGAAGTCAAGTGCAGAGATCCCACAATTAAAATCCATGTATGCAAAGCATGTTAGCACATTATGGCAGACTTGCCTGGCAAGCGATCCTTGTCACCCACGCGATGACAAGCGTGGGTCACAGGTGCTCTCCTGTTCGTCCCATGTTTCAGCAAGCTTCACAGTTAGGTCTGGCAGGAGTGAGCACAGATGAGTATGGGTAAGTGCTGGGAGAGGGGATTACTTAAAGGATAACGGAAAAAAAAAAAAAAAAAAAAGTACAGTTATTACTATTTATGCCTGTTAATACAAACAGAAAAAAAGATGATCTAAGTGGAATACTATGGCTAGATGTATTTGTTATTAAACAGGAGATGTTTGGTCTTAGATTTGTTATCTTTAACCACTTGGCAACCAGCCACCCTCAATGTACTGAGGGCGAGCGACCGCTGTAGGCAAAGCGATGTACCCATACGGCACTGCCTACTTCCGGGTTTAGGGCGTGCGCATGGAGCTTGTGTGGCTGTGATTGAACACAGCCGATCAATAGGTCCTGGCCATGAATCATTGGCTAGGACCTGCTGATCAGCTGTGTTTAATCACAGCCCAGAGCTGTGTGTTGGTAAAAAATTCAGAGCTCTGTACAGAGGGAGCGATCTATCAGTTTCTGAGAAACTGAGAGATCTAGTAGTAAAAGTAGAACACTTTACACACATTACAAATAGTTAGGCACACATTTAACCTCTTGATTGAAAAATACTATCTTCTAATTACTGTTAGCTTTATTATGGCTGAATTCACAAACACTTTAAAGTGGTTTCTTTTCATTTTAACCTAAAGTGGTATTCCCAAAACCGAAAATGTAATGTTTTGCAGCTTACTAATCATTAAATGTGGTGGCTGCATCAGTTTTCTTTTTAGACTTTTACCCCCTCTGTTTTCACCTGGTGATATGGCCAATAACACACCTCCTGTATCAGGAGGCACAGCAGTCCGGGAAACAAGCGCACAACAATTAATTAATCAGTGAAGATGATTAAACACAACCATACAAACTCATATAAAGATATATATATATAGTATTGTGCAAAAGTGATCCAATAAAGTAAAAAAATGCTACCAAAAAACGCCCATGTGAACAGTAGTGTGCACCATCAACCTGTTACAAGGACCTAAAGCAAAAGTACTCTGATAGATACACTCACCTTAATGGATTTTGTATATAAGTGATCAAAAATATATAAGCAAAGTCCATAAAAATGACAATGTGAGTATGGAGAAACTCTAATCAGGAGAGATGGGAATGAGATGTTCTTGCAGCCCAAAAACTTGTGATCTTACTGCCGCTTACCAGATCAGTTGGACCTCAAATTATAGAGATCATGGGAGCCTGTTGCATCACCTGCCGGCAACGAAATCCTCCACCTGTCTTTCAATCCAGGGATCGTGAATACAATCACCCTCCATGACCGAAGCCAACTCCTCTCTCCTTTTGGAATCCACACACAGGAACAGTTATAATCACCCTTGATTCAGATGCCTCAGTTCCCAGTTGATGCCTTCTATGGAGAAACGCGTCGGGTGGAGCAGCTGATTCTGACGTTATCACATTTTATCCAGCTAATTGGTTTGATCCTGAGCTGTTGCTTCATTAGTTTTTCAACCGTTCCTGTTTTCGTTTTTATGATTGCTAGATTGCTGTGAACATTTGCTGTGAACTTTTACCGAAGTTTTTTTAATTGCTGTGAGCTGCTATGAAGTTTTTTGGAATAAAAAAACCCTTTTCAAAGTTTATCTGCACTATGGAGCTTTTTTCTTATCTCCCTTGAGTGTTAACCACTGAGATCATCCATGAGAAGAGATCTGAATCAAGGGTGATTATAACTCTTCCTGTGTGTGGATTCCAAAAGGAGAGAGGAGTTGGCTTCGGTCGTTGAGGGTGATTGTATTCACAATCCCTGGATTGAAAGACAGGTGGAGGATTTCGATGCCGGCAGGCTGATGCAACAGGCTCCCATGATCTCTATAATTTGAAGTCCAACTGTTCTGGTAAGCGGCAGTACTATCACAAGTTTTTGGGCTGCAAGAACATCTCATTCCCTCCCATCTCTCCTGATTAGAGTTTCTCCATACTCACATTGTCATTTTTATGGACTTTGCTTATATATTTTTGACCACTTATATACAAAATCCATTAAGGTGAGTGTATCTATCAGAGTACTTTTTCTTTAGGTCCTTGTAACAGGTTGATGGTGCACACCACTGTTCACGTGGGCGTTTTTTGGTAGCATTTTTTTACTTTATTGTATCACTTTTGCACAATACTATATATATATCTTTATATGAGTTTGTATGGTTGTGATTAAGCATCTTCACTGATTAATTAATGGTTGCATGCTTGTTTTTCGGAGATATGTTTTTGAGCTTTTTTGTATTTAGGCTTACACAAGTAGCTGCACTTTTTTCACTTAGCGCAGACATTTCCTTTATAGCTACAGCAGTTCGGGAGCATTGTCAGTCTGGGGGGAGGGGAGTGTTAAATGCACTAGCATTAAGTACACCAACAAAATTAAAGCCAAACTTCAGCTAACACTTTATAATCAGTTACAGCAAACAGTCTTTTCCTTTTTAGGATTAAGGCTTTATATGAATAAATAAAAGCTGATTATTCTAAACACCCCTGCCAATGTTAAATGGTTTGTCTCATCCTGTAACTGATACATCTGGAAGAGAGCTTGGTCTGGAAAAAAAAACAAGACTTACTGGCTGGTTTACCAGGTGAAAATGGAAAGCTTAAAGAAAACCAATGCAGCCATCAAATCTAAGATTTGGTAAGCAATATAATAATAAATGTTTGCTTTCATAGAAAAAATTTGCTGCTTAATTGGTGAAATTTAATGTTTCAGATATTGTATTTTTTGGGGAAAGTCTGCCATCTCGCTTCTTTTCGGCTTTAAAATCTGTAAGTAGATAATGCAAAATTTCAAACTGTATTGTAATTATAAAGGTGTGTATTTATCACATAATTGCTAAACAATTTCTTTATGTTCCTTATTATTATTCAGGATTTAAATAGCGCCAACAGTTTGCGCAGCACTTTACAAAATGAGGGGAGACAGTGCAGTTACAATACAATTCAATACAGCTGACCACAAACAAGTTCTGTTTTTTATTTTCTTGTTTGTTTTCCTGTTAGAGCCTAAAGGGAACCCATGACTTTTTTTTTTGTTTAGTAAATAACGAGTTGTTTTTATTCTTTTTAGTACATAAAGAGTTGTTTTTTAATATTGCATTGGAGTTACTTATGTGGCCACATTTGATGCAAATTATTCATCATCAGTTCTTTAAAGTGGTTGTACACCCTCTCATATACCCAGTGAAGTGAATAACTTCAGGTGATAAAGAGATGAAACAAGTCCTCCTTTATACGTTTTACTTGTTTATCTGCAGTCTTCTCTTCTCTACAGCAGTTCAAAGGGCATGTTAAAATCTTTCTTCCTCTGTCAGGAGCACAGAGGAGGGGGCGGAGAGGCTGCAGTTAGTGTGTGAGTTGGAGTAAAGGAAAACAGCCCTTCACATAGCAGAAGAACTGTGTTGTGAATAGACAAGCTGCCTGTTGAGCTCCTCCCCCACACAAATTTTGTGTGTTGGGAAAACTTTTTAGAAGTGACTCGTGCTGAAACGGCACCTAGAACTTTGGAGATAGACATGTAAACACTACAGATACAAGTGCTTTGTTCAGATTTCATGACTGAGGTTTACAACCACTTTAAAGGTACTTTGCACACAGTACTGATATTTGAACAATATTCCTGGCCAAAATTTCAGGCGCATTTTTTTGCGAATGCTTGCACGTGTACGTCCAATACATTCTAGCTGCCAGAATGCAATATTTTCTTGAAGGCCCCTTTCACACTTGGGCGTCGGCGCCATCGGAGCGAAATTTTTTAGCGGCGCCTTACCGTTGTTTTTGCGGGGGTCTTCGGCTGCTAGTGGGGTGCTTTTAACCCCCGCTAGCGGACGAAAAAGGGTTAAAATATCCCGCAAAGCGCCGCTGCAGGCGGTTCAGCAGCAGCACCCATTCATTTCAATGGGCAGAAACGGTTTAGGAGTGGTGTATACACCGCTCCTTCACTGTTCCAAAGATCCTGCTTGCAGGAGTTTTTTTAACGTCCTGCCAGCGCATCGCCTCAGTGTGAAAACACTCCGGCTTTCACACTCAGACTGCAGGGGAGCCGCTTTACATGTGCTATTTTTAGCCCAAAAACGCCTGAAAAACGCCTCAGTGTGAAAGGTCTTATTGTATTGATGAGTGTACCGTATGCATGTAAAATACTGACTGGCAATGCAGATTTCTGGTTTTTGTTTTATTCCGATCTATAAACAGTCCATGTTTTTATGTCTGTGTAAAGGCACATTGAAAGCAAATGCCTGTATGCCTAAAACATTGTGTATGTAGGTAGCAGTGTACCAGATGCCTTAAAGTGTTACTAAACCCAGTAATATGAAAATAGAGAAACCCTTGTTGGCAAGCACAGAGATCAGATGTTTCTTGTAGTTTGTTACCAGGTTTTTACACATCTCAGGAAGGTTTTTGGTCCACTCTTCTTTGCAGAGCTTCTCTAAATCCTTAAGGTTTCTTGGCTGTTGCTTGGCAACTCAAAGTTTCAGCTCCCTCCATAGATTTTCTATAGGATTAAGGTCTGGAGACTGGCTAGGCCATTCCATGACCTTAATGTGCTTCTTCTTGAGCCACTCCTTTGTTGCCTTGATGGTATGTTTTGGGTCATTGTCATGCTGGAAGACCCATCCACGACCCATCTTCAGTACTATGGCTGAGGGAAGAAGGTTCTCGTCCAATATTTTATAATACATGGCCCCGTCCATTGGCCCCTCAATGCAGCAAAGTCGGCCTGTACCTTTAGCAGAGAAAGAGCCCCAAAGCATAATATTTCCACCTACGTGCTTGACTGTAGGGATGGTGTTCTTAGGGCCATAGTCAGCATTTTTCTTCCAAACACGGCGAGTCAAGTTAATGCCAAAGAGTTCAATTTTGGTCTCATCTGACCACAGCACCTTCTCCCAATCCTTTTCTGAATCATTTAGCTGTTCATTGGCAAATGTCAGACGGGTCTGTTCATGTGCCTTCTTGAGGAGGGGGCCTTGCAGGCTCTGCAGGATTTCAATCCATGGCGGCGTATTGTGTTACCAATGGTTTGTTTGGTGGCTGTGGTCCCAAATGCCTTGAGATCATTCACAAGCTCCTCCCATGTAGTTCTGGGCTGATCCCTCTTTTTTTTTTTCTCATCATTCTTACCACATGAGTTGAAATCTTACATTAAGCTCCAGACCGAGGGCAATTGATGTTTTTGTTTTGTTTTTTGTTTTTTGTTTTTGTATTTCCATTTGTGAATAATAGCTCCAACAGTTGTTTCCTTCTTATCAAGCTTCTTGCTGATGGTCTTGTAGCCAATTCCAGCCTTGTGCAGGTCTACAATCTTGTCCCTGATGTCCTTTGACAGCTCTTTGGTCCTTTTGATCACAGAATCCAGCTGAGCAGAGATCGGGATATGGGCGCTGTGATTGTCCCTCCCAATCACGTGACGGCTGTGTCCAATCACAGCCGTCACAATGTAAACAGAGACACGTGTCTCTGACAGTTCTCCCCGCCGAGCTCAGTGAGAGCTCAGTGCGGGGGCAGAAGAGGGCAGATCTGTGACAGCTCTCTGTGTGAGGATGATTTTACACAGAAAGCTGTTACAGATCACCCCACATACAGTACACCAAGTGCCACTGATACCCCTGTCCCCATACACATGTCAGTGTCCCCATAAAACACTTGTCTGTCCCCCATCACTGCCAACACCAAATATACACTGATTTGGGTTATTTTTACCAAAGAAATGTAACAGCATCATTTTTGGTAAACATTTATCAAGAGAAATTACTTATTTGCAAAATTTTATAACAAAAACTAAGAAAAATACCTTTTTTTTAATTTTTGGTCTTTTTTTATTTGTAGTGTAAAAAATAAAAACCCCAGCGGTGATTAAATATCACCAAAAAAAGCTCTATTTGTTTGAAAAAAATGATAAAAATCTAATTTTTGCATGACCGCGCAATTCTTATTCAAAGTGTGACAGCGCTGAAAGCTGAAAATTGGTCTGGGAAGGAGGGGGGTGAAAGTGCCCAGTATTGAAGTGGTTAAGGCCTCGTTCACACAATACATGCTAAAAACTGATGGAAAAAATGCACATATGACTTACATAGCTCATTCGCACATGTATGAAAATCTGTGTTTCTTTTGCACTAGAAACATGCCAATCTAAGCAAGGGCACTCAGAAGACACTTAAATGCAGCCTTCAGGTGAGCTGTTGTACAGTGCCAAAAGTTGCAATGTGACTGCAGTTTTCTGTCCCGCACTGCAGCTCACTGAAAGGATGCTTTTCTGTCTGCATTTGAGCACACCACTATAAATGAAAAATGTCACCCTGTGACGTTTTAAATAAAGTGAAAATAAAATTAAAAACGTGAACATTACTATGTGCTTTAAAAGTGCAGTTCACCCCCATCCAGAACTGTTACTATCTGCACAGTAAATGCGTTTTAAATAAAGATCAAATGCAACCAGCACACCTGGTACAAAATAATAATGATAGTAATGATAAAAATGAATACTAATTTTGTTGCTTGCTCAAACACTGTGCAGTTGATTCCACAACACCTTTTACATATATCGTATAACCACAAAAATAGTGTAGCGCAACAATGGTGACATACTGTATACAACAAAAATATATAATATACTAAATCTGTACAAAAGAATAATAATAGTAATGATAACAAAAGAAACACATTTTGTTGCTTGCTCAAAAACTGTGCAGGTTCCACAACACCTCCTACATATATCATCATATATTCACAAAAATAGTGTAGCCCAACAATAGTGACATATGCAACACAAATTATATAATAAACAAAATATCTCAGAATCAGTCCTTTATAGCTGTGAAACAACTTCAAACACCACAGTGCAATTTGTGATTTGGTATCTCAAATCTTCATCACGTGTCATGCATGCCTCCACCAAAGAGGTGAAAAAACATGCTCACCTCAATAATAAACCTCATAAAAAGGTAATAACACACTCATCACAATCCAAGGAAAATCTGTCAACTGTGCTTGTTGGGAAACCTCCTATGATACTCGTCTGGGTCCAGATTCAAAGTAATCTCCTTGATCCATTGAGGTCAGACATTATAAAATATGGGTGCCATAAACAGAAAAGCAGAACCATAGTGCTCTCTATTTATAAACTTTTATTTTGCACCCAAAAAGATTTATAAAAACTTACAAGGTATAAAAACAGCAAGGCTTTCAGTATTTGCAACAGTCACGGCTCACCACATAACAAGCAAGATATCCGCGGGGTGACATCACATGCTCGGCTCCTCCCTCCTATATGCATTGCACCCTGTGATTGGGCTTCCTCAGTAGGTCTACTGACCTAATGTTGCACCATACTATTTTTGTGGTTCTATGAAATGCAGCGTTTTACCATGCAGGCAGTGTGAACTGGCCCTTAAACATTATTGAGAAAAAAAGGTGATGTACTTGAACAAATAACATGTAAAGTTTGTGTATTCAATCTTGTAATCTAAATGAAGTAAGTACATCCCTACTTTTGTCACAACTTTGCATCCATAAGAATTAGAACCAGGTGTTCCAGAATAGGTGCCAATGATTAAAACTGGGAGTATGCAGGTGGAACTTGTCTTATTTACAGTTTGTCTCAGACATCTAGGGTCTGGTGGTTTTCTTTCTCTATTGATGTGCGTGTGGTGTCGTCATGTCAAGGGCAAAGGAGCTCTGTAAGAAAGTTATGGATTCCCAGCAGTCTAACAAGGGATTTATAAAGATGACCAGATTATTTAAATTTTATTTATTTCAGGGATTTATAGCGCTGACAATTTACGCAGAGCTTTACATATATACATTGTACATTCACATCAGTCCCTGCCCTTAAGGAGCTTACAATCTAAGGTCTCTAACTCACATTCATACACATACTAGGGCCAATTTAGACAGGAGCCAATTACCTTATCAACATGTTTTTGGCGTGTGGGAGTATACTGGAGCACCCGGAGGAAACCCGCACAGGAAGAACATGTAAACTGCAGGCAGGTAGTGCCGTGGTTGGGATTCGAACCGACAACCCTAGTGCTGCCAGGTAAAATCAATCTTTTCACCTAAAGGAAAATAATTTACAAGTGATGAGGGTTTTAAATGGCTGTTTATTTGTACTTTCCTTTTTATCTTTCTGTATTCAACTATTCTAATGCAAGGTTTCCATGTTTCTGTAGGATTTCCCCAAGATCGACCTCCTTATTGTAATGGGAACATCTCTTCAAGTTCAGCCATTTGCTTCTCTTGTTGGCAAGTAAGTATTTCTGTGTTCTTGCTCGCTGGTTCTGCATATTAATTATCTTTTTTTTTTTTCCTGTGTGTGATTTTTAAAGGCTGAATCTGGTTAGTTGCTAGAAAACTGACTAACATATTGCCTTCTTATAACCTTTAGAAAATTAATTGGTGAGGCATCTACAAGGTGCTCCCCATTGCCACAGCCATTAGTAAGCCAGAATATGGCATCATACTCCCAAAATGGATTTTCCATAATGTAGGCTCCCTATTTTATTAGGGAAATTCTGGAGTCCAGGGGACATTGGTGTATTATACCCATTACACAGGCTGCTTAGCTGCAGCATTTTGTGCTAACTGTAGTTTTTCTCTAGTAGCTCTGCATACAAATTATTACAGTAATCCGGTCTAGAGGGTACAAATGCAAAAAATATAGTTGTTATATTCTTCTAGAGGTCTAAGGTGATTGAACAAAATAATTAAAGTGTGAGTAATGCAAGGTATTACCGCCATTCTTTAGAATGGGATCTATGACCGCATTAGTGTGAGAAAAAGACTTGTTCATTTCATTTTCTATTGTCCTAATGCCCGTTATGTCTATTGTTCCACCAGAGTCAGGACTTTAGGAGTAGTACAGAGCCTGTCCTATATGACATAGAACCACTTAAGTAAAACATACTGAAATTATGAGATATTTATGTACGTTTTGCAGGTAGATGTAAACAAATAGACTACGGGGTTGATTTACTAAAACTGGAAAGTGCAAAATATGGTACAGCTCTGCATACAAACCAATCAGCTTCCATTTTTTTTTTTTTTTTGTCAAAGGTTAATTGACCAAGCTGAAGTTAGAAGCTGATTGGCTACCATGCACACCTGCACCAGATTTTGCACTCTCCAGTTTTAGTAAATCAACCCCAATGTAATATCAAGTTTGTAAGTGTCTGACTCCAGTGTTTGCACTGAATGAGAGTGCACTAATATCTTGAAATACTTTTCCCAGCCTAAATGTATCATAATACAAGATAGGTTGCAGTCAACTGAATTAAAAAAAAAATTAGGTCAAATCTCAAAAATCCCCTGCAATGGCATTATGAAATACATACCTTTTTAAAACAAAGCCCTCCAGTGGCATGCTGTCACCACTGACAGGGCTTCCATCTTCTCCTGGTCTTCTCCCAATTCATGGCCTCTGGCTGTATGAGTGGCGGGGGCCACAATGATGTCACTGCACAGTATGCTGGACCTTCAGAGTGCATACGCCAGTAACATCACCGGCTGTATCCAGTGGGAATATTTCCTAAACACCACAAGTTTACGAGATATTCAAAAGTCCAAAAAAAATTACTTTACTAACACTTTAAGCCACCATTAGAGCTAGAGCTTAGAATAGTGGTCTCCAAACTGGAGGAGCTGGATGTGACCCTTTGCTTGCTTTTATCCGACCCTTGGGGCAATATTTCATTTTCTGAAACAATGTGGTATAATTCCCCCAACCGACACCAACGAAGGGGTACAATTCCTTTCAATAACACCAATGACGGGGCATAGTTCCTCCCAATGACACCAATGGTGGGGCACAATTCCTCTCCTTATCTTAAAAAAATAAGCATTTTTTAGTTCCACTGATGGTTGGACATTTTCTTTTAAAGTTTTTAGTTTGTTTTATTGTAATATGCAAAAAAAAAAAAATCAACAATCCAGGATATATAGGCAATAGACAAGTATAATAGTCTATGCTATGCACAAAATATGAATCTGATTTTAGTGTGTTCATTAAAAATAAGGTGGAGTTTCTGCCTAGGCATTGCTCTGCTGTCATACTTATTTTTACATGTATTTTAAAAGAAAGAACAGTTGAGACAAAGCCCAATGACAATGGTGTATTGCAGCTGTAACAAACGTCAGGAGCAGCAAGCATCCTAAGAACGACTGGGTGTCTAGATTCACTCATTGGGCGCAAACAACCTGTGAAAGAGAAGAGTATCAGAAGTAAGCATGCCAGGACGTTTTCTACTTCTAATGGCCACATTCTAGCCCCTTAGTTCTGAAGGACAGTAACCTGGTCCTTTGTTTAGAAAGTTTGGAGACCCCTGGTTTAGAAGGTTACCTCTCAAACATCAGATGTAAACATGTCTGAGTTTTTGTGGGGACTTCTGGAGAGCAGGGTGTGAAGGAGATTTCCACTTACGTCATCCCTTAATTAACTGGTGATGTTTGTTCTTAAAGGATAAGTTCACCTTTGAGAACATGTAACATGTTCCGCCCATTTTTAGGGTGGAACATGTAACATGTTCCCACTCCTGCAGCCGCTCTCCGAGCCGCTGCCTCTAGTGACAGCGAGTCAGGGATTTTCGCCCCGAAATCAATGTCACTATTTAAAAAAAAAAAATGCAACCGCGTCTTCACCCAACCTGGCTGTGTCATTCATCCACAGAGTTCTGTGAATAGGAGAATTACAAGTACAAACAGCCTTTGTGAATGTTGGCTTGTAGTACTCCATGAACAACCAGGGTGCTGTTGAGCGCTCTAGGTAGTCCATTGACGCTTCCTGTCCGTGTGTAACTGCCTGCCTATATAAGGTATGAGCAGACAGCTTACACGGACGGTCTGCAGGAGTCGTGCATGGCACCTGCGATCTGCTGATCATGGGTGCAATGCTTTCCAGGCTCCTAGTAAAAAAAATAATACACATTGTTTTACCTGCAAAAAGATGTGCATTGATTATTTTTTTTACAAAAGTAAACTTATCCTTTTAAAGGAGTGTTTGAAAACATATTACACAGTTCAGGCTTTGTACGACATCAAGTCCAAGAGGAACTAAAGCTGTTTTGAAGGAATACTGCAGCCTGTCTACATATTAGGTCCTTCATATAAAGCTAGATGGTTTGAATAGGCTCTTTTTTTTTTTTATTTATTTTTTTTTTATGTAAACACAAGTAATATATTCTATGTTCTCTTTCTCCAGGGTGCCTAGTAAGACACCACGTCTTTTAATCAACAAAGAAAAAACTGGTCAGGTACTATCACAATAAAATATATCTGTGTTGTGAAAAAATGTGGGTTTACTTGTCATCATTGCCTTACTGAATCTGTTTTGAAAAATTACAGGGAGACTCATTTTTTGGACTGCTTGGGTTGGGAGGTGGAATGGACTTTGATTCAGACAAAGCG
Organism: Aquarana catesbeiana; assembly: GCF_042186555.1. Taxonomy (NCBI): domain Eukaryota; kingdom Metazoa; phylum Chordata; class Amphibia; order Anura; family Ranidae; genus Aquarana; species Aquarana catesbeiana. The sequence goes on from NC_133325.1 coordinate 457,900,240, forward strand.
TACAGGTAATTCTGGTCTTTGTTCTCTTTTAGTCTGGTAAATATACAGCCAAATGTGTTTTGTTATAGCTATTTGAAAAGTGCCAAGAAAAAACTGCAAGTAATTAAATTTTTGTGATTGAGTTTAGACATTTCAGGTAATCCTGACTATATGTGATCTAAAAGTATTTGCAACCCTAGAAAAATAAAATGGATCCTGTTCCCTTAAAGCATGTTATTATTGTTATTATTATTTATTATTATACAGGATTTATATAACGCCGACAGTTTACGCAGTGCTTTACAACATTAGGGCAGACAGTACAATTACAATACAATTCAATACCGGGGGGAATCAGAGAGCCCTGCTCTTTAGAGCTTACAATCTAGGAGGGAGGGTCAAGTTATACAAAAGGGTAATAGCTGTGGGGGATGAGCTAATGGAGAAAATAGTGCATTTGTTAGATGGAGGCAGGATAGGCTTCTCTGAAGAGGAAAGTTTTCAGGGATCGCCTAAAAGTAGATACATTTGGAGACAGTCTAACAGATTGGGGTAGGTAATTCTGCCCCCCCCCCTTTCCCTTCCTGCTGCTATAATACCTGTTATATGTATAAATAAAAAATAATAACTAATGCGCAAAAAACGCATTAAAGGTAAAGCAGACAAGGAGCCAAGAACATAAGATAGTGTACTCACATAACCCTAAGAAACAAGTGTAATAAGATATGTAGCGCTACCTCAGTCTCGGTGTAACAAAAGATAAACAAGGAAATAAGATGGTTTAAAACCTAAATAAATACCAAAATATTCAATGAAAATAAGTTCAAAAATGATATGTAGGTGTACCAATAAAGTGCAGTGTGCACACAATGAAGAAAATATACACAATGAACAAAATGAAAACAATCAATGTGAACAATGTCACATGATATAATAGGTGTCCAATCAAACGTGGACGTCAAGCGTACACTGACATCTAATAAAATAATAATAATGAATGTGGAGGTAATAAAGTGCAGTACAAAAACCTGCAATGCGATTTCAATGCGACTCCCAAAGAACAATTCTTACAAAGTGCAATGTGCATATAATAAACAGATATTATGCAGGTAAGTATATAGAAAACCAATAAAAAACAAATACTATCAGTATTGCCATATATATGTAATATAATTTGTGTCCAATCAACTGTGAACTGGTGACATAAAATAGCATCAAACAAGACAAAGGTGAAAATGTAAAGTGCAGTCCAAAACCATGCAATGCGACTTCCAATGTGACTGACTCCCAATGTCAGCAGGAGGAAATCTTCTAGAGAAAAGTGCAAGTGCAGTGGCAGCAGATGTCTATAGACAGTTCATCCAATCTTGCTCCGATGTGCGGTGACCATTTCCCCCAGCCTCTCACCTGTAGTAGCGGCCCCCAATGGGCCGAATCACGCTTAAACCCACAGGTAGATAATAAAAGGGATTATCCCTTTGATAAAGTCACGTGTGGTGTGACAAAACGTGTCAGAGATGGAGGAGCCAGGTGCCGCTGCTTCCAGGGTACGGCCGAACCCGGAAGCCTGTACTTTTATTGCCGATTGCTCTTTACTTCATGTAAGTTACTATAGCCTTTTTAAATAAAATAATTTTAATTTACTACACTATGGAGCCCATTTTCTTCCTTTCACTATCAATCTGAGAACACCGTCTGAGTGTGGGAGAGCACCATTTCTACACCCCCCCCGGGAGCTGGAACTAGGATTGGAAGCTGATTCTGGAAGCCAAGCCTGTGTATGCACTGCCGCCTACCTGTGGGTTTAAGCGTGATTCAGCCCATTGGGGGCCGCTACTACAGGTGAGAGGCTGGGGGAAATGGTCACCGCACATCGGAGCAAGATTGGATGAACTGTCTACTGTTTGATGCTATTTTATGTCACCAGTTCACAGTTGATTGGACACAAATTACATTACATGGCAATACTGATAGTATTTGTTTTTTATTGGTTTTCTATATACTTACCTGCATAATATCCGTTTATTATATGCACATTGCACTTTGTAAGAATTGTTCTTTGGGAGTCGCATTGAAATCGCATTGCAGGTTTTTGTATTGCACTTTATTACCTCCACATTCATTATTATTTTATTAGATGTCAGTGTACGCTTGACGTCCACGTTTGATTGGACACCTATTATATCATGTGACATGGTTCACATTAATTGTTTTCATTTTGTTCATTGTGTGCACACTGCACTTTATTGGTACACCTACATATCATTTTTGAACTTATTTTCATTGAATATTCTGTTATATGTATACAATCCCCTCTGTTTAATAATGCTATGTGCCCCACAATATATGCTGTATAAAAACTATGCCGATTTCTACCTTTTTTCAGAGACTCTCCTGGCGCTCACGTGACTGCTCTCTCCTCCTCTAATCCCCTGGCTGACATCAGTGTGAGTTCTCGGCCCCCTCCTGCTGTAGCTATCAGACGGGAAGAGGAGAGAGGCGAGCAGTCATGTGAGCGCCGGGAGGTGCACTGAAATAAGGTAGAAATCGACATAGTTTTTATAAAGCACATACTGTTTGGTACATATCGTTATTAAACACAGGATATTGTATGTTCCTGGCTTTGCAACCACTTTAATCAAATGACATTTTTAACAACTTTGTTATCCTGTTGACCTTAGTAAACTGTTGAAAGGCTGGCCATAAGATTTTTGTGAATAAAATATTTCAATCATTTTTTGCATCTAGGGATGTAGCCTGGCTTGGACACTGTGATGATGGTTGTCTTGCCTTAGCTGAATTCCTAGGATGGAAGGTAGGTAAACATGATTAAACTGGGAATTTCTCCTTATACCTTATACAGTAAAACCTTTGAGAGTAACTTGGTTTGAGAGCGTTTTGCAAGACAAGCTACATTTTTAAATACATTTTGACTTGATGTACAAGTTGCATCACATCACAAATGAGTATAAAAGAGAAGAGAAGCACCTCTAAGTGTAGCAATATGGTTACATTTAATAGCGGTACAACATTTAGCAACTCACATGGTTGATGATTAAAACAGGCACATCGAAGTATGCAGGCATCCGGGTAAAGCTGTCCACATAGACCGTCCTCCTCGCCACCATCTACGTCATCCCTTCCACACTACGCTCCAGGCTCTGAAGCTTTGCTTTCAAATCACTCTACTGCAGGGTAGTCTTCCCGGTCATGTTTGCAGACTGACAGCGGTGGTAGCCGGCGGTGCAAGAGATGGTCTATGTGGACAGCTGTACCCCGGATGCCTGCATACTTAGATGTGCCTCTTTTAATCATCAACCATGTGACTTGCTAAATGTTGTACCTTCAATAAATGTAACCATATTGCTACATTTAGAGGCGTCTCTCTTCTCTTTAATACTCTGTAGCTCCTGCTGGATTTTGCTTATAATCCCCTTGTGGATGCTTCCATTTGTGGATGGGTATTTTATGGTTACACAACCTGGTCACATTGCTATAATCTTTTTATATGGACTGTAAACGGAAGGACTTATGAATGAATGGTTGTGGAACAAATCATCTGCGTTTCCATTATGTCTTATGGGGAAATTCGCTTTGATATACAAGTGCTTTGGATTACATGCATGTTTCCAGAAATAATTAGGCTCGCAATCCAAGGTTTTACTGTATAAGTATATTTGGTATTAAGTATGGCCCACATATGTAATGATGTCAATAATTCGACAGATTGACATGCAGTAAAACAATAATTAACTGGAAACATCTGGCATTTTTTTGTACCTACAGGCTACCTCAATAATATACTCTATAGGGTTGCACTGATACTGAGTATTTTCATGATACTTGTACTTGTGAAAATGCTCCGATACCTGAAACCGATACCTTTTGCAGTGCGATTTGAGCCCATACCCAGGCTTGTCATAGCGACTTTTCCCTGGGTTCACACAGGAGCGGTGCAGAAATCGCACTGCATTCCTGTTCTAATCACATGCGATTCTTTGCAGTGCGATTTGAGCCCATTCATTTTGTATCAGCGAGTACTTGACCAAAAGTATCAGTACTCGTACTTGCTGGTAAAAAAAGAAAAAAAATGTCATCTGTACAATCCCAAGCTCTTATTTACACTGGTGCGATTTGACAGTTCCAAACCACATGACAAGTCGCATCCTAGTGCCGGAAATGGAACCATTCAAATTGCCGCGACTTATGTCGCAGTGACTTTGAAAAAGGTTCCTTCACTACTTTTTTCTGATTTCATTGCGACTTGCATAGACTTCTATTAAACGAAGTCACAAGCCGCAATGAAATCAGAGGTGCAAATCGCATTGATCTGCGACTTTGAAATCGTGCTGATGTAGCGGGAATTCAAAACTGCGCTGGTCTGAACCAGGGCTAATACTCTATAAAATTTATCATGTATTTTCTGTTACCACTGTAAGGGGATTGATCTGCTTACAGTGGTAACAGAAAATAGAAAAAAACTGTGTTTGTTTACTGCATTGCTGAAAAAGTGCAGGGCAAACCTCCTTGAACCGTTCCTCGGTGTCCCTGTCTCATGCTTAAATATACTGCTGCCTACACTAGCATGGTAAACCATGCATGAGATGGGGACACAGGAACAGTCCAAGCAGGTTTGTCCTGCACTTTTATTTAGCAAGGCAACAGGTCTTAACTGTTATGATGTTGACCTAGGAATTTAGGGTTCACAAATCACAGGTTCACATTAACATGATCTCTTTCACATCTAAAAATGGCTATAGGGTAATACAGATGCCAAAACTCTATTCAGTAAATGCCTATTTGTTTAGAACATAACATCATTCCAAGTGAAGCAAACGAAAAAAAGGTCCGGATGGCCCCACTCCAAGTTAATGTCTTTTTATTGAATGGAAAGCAGTACAAACTGCATAATATAATATAATTAATTTCCAAGTGAGTTGTGGACTTCAATGTTAACTACTTCAATTTCGGAAGGTTTACCCCCCTTCATGACCAAGCCATTTTTTGCGATACGGCACTGCGTTACTCTAAAGCGGGAGTCCGGCGAAAAAATTTTTTTTTAGATGTCAGCAGCTGCAACTACTGCAGCTGCTAACTTTTAAAATAAGGTCACTCACCTGTCCCGGGTCCAGCGATGTTGGCACCCGAGACCGAACCGTCCCTCGGTCCTCGGGTGCTGCCGCCGCCATTCTCAGTGAGGGAATCAGGAAGTGAAGCGTTGCGGCTTCACTTCCCGGTTCCCTACTGCGCATGCGCGAGTCACGCTGCGCGTTCTCAATGGTCCCTGCTATCTCCTGGGACCTGTGTCTTTCCCAGGAGACAGCAGGGGAGTGCGGGAGGGAGCATGACTCCCGTGGGAGTCTATTCCCGGAAGTGGGTGCAGATACCTGTATAATACAGGTATCTGCACCCCCCTCCCCCCTGAAAGGTGCCAATTGTGACAGCGGAGGGGGGGAGGAATCCGATGAGCGGAAGTTCCACATTTGGGTGGAACTCCGCTTTAACTGACAATTGCACGGTCATGCGATGTTGTACCCAAATAAAATGTTTGTCCTGTTTTTCCCACAAATACAGCTTTCTTTGGTATTTGATCAACACTGCAGGTTTTTTTTTTGCGCTATAAACTAAAAAAAAGACCGACCATTTTTAAAAAAATATTTTTTACTTTCTGCTATAAAACGCATCCAATAAAAAAGTAAAAAAATCTAATTTCTTCATCAATTTAGGCCAATATGTATTCTGCTACATGTTTTTGGTAAAAAAAATCCCAATAAGTGTATATTGATTGGTTTACGCAAACATTTATAGCGTCTACAAACTATGGGATATTTTTTTTTCTTTTTTTTTTCCTCTTCTTTTTTTTTCTTTTTTTACTAGAAATGGCAGCGATCAGTGACTTATAGCGGGACTGCGACATTGCGGCGGACAAATCGGACACTGACACTTTTGGGGGGCAGTGACATTAATACAGTGATCAGTGCTAAAAAATATGCACTGTCGCTGTACTAATGACACTAGCAGGGAAGGGGTTAACATCAGGGGCAATCAAAGGGTTAAATGTGATCCTAGGGAGTGCTTGCTAACTGTGGGGTGGGGGGTGCTTTGACTGGGGAAAGGTAAAGATCCATGTTCCTGCTTAGCAGAAACACAGGATCAGTACATCCCCCTCTCACAACGGCGATCTGCCTTGTTTACATAGGCAGATAGCCATTCTGCCTGTCTCCTGAACAATTGCGTCCACCGGACCCGCTGATTGGCTCCGGCTGTGTCCAATCACAGTGGGAACGGGTGCCCCAGACGTGTCAGATCACGTACTAGGTACGTGATCTTGCACAGAGCAGCCACTCTGCCGAAGTATATGTGCTTGGGGCAGTCGCTAATCGGTTAATGTAGAAATCCAGGATTTACCTAACTAATCTTCAAAAGTCCCCTCCCCCCTCCTAATACTTATGCTAATCCGTGTAAGAAAGATGTAAATAATTACTTATTTTCAGCCCTCTTTGGTCCACTCACATGATCTCTTGTGTCAGCCAATGGTGGCTGCAGGGAAAAGGAGAGAGTGTTCATCAATGGCTGCTAAAGCCTAGAGTGGTGACGTCATCCATAGGCTCCCATGGCCCTTCAGTCCTCGGCATTCCCTCCTCTCCCCTGCATCCTTCTCTGACTGACACCGAGTGGGCAGGATAATGGGACGGGACTGGACCGGAGCAGGCTGAAAGTGGTTATAACCTTAATGTTTTCTCTGCATTAAGGTAACAAAGCTTCTGTGTGCAACTCCATGACCCCCAGCCCCCACTTATACTTACCTGAGCCTGATCTCGATCCAGCACTGTCAATCACATCCTATGAGGAAGTAAGGTGGGTGGGGCTGAGCCACTCTCTGTGTGTCTATGAACACACAGAGCATGGCACTGGATTGAGCCTGCACGGATGCCCCCATAGCAAGCAGCTTGCTATGGGGGCACTTGGCAGGGGAGAGAAGCCTGGAATGCCAGCAGGGGACCCCAAAAGAGGAGGATTGGCGATGCTCTGTGCAAAACTGTTGCATAGAGCAGGTAAGTATGACATGTTTGTTATTACAAGAAAAAAAAAAAATCACCTTACAATCACTTGACAAGAATACTCACCTATGCTCCTACAGTCTGATGCCCGTGAGGTCCCAAATGGGCAAGTACGTTTATTTTATTGCAGAGTAGACATTTAATATATTTCTCCTGCAATAAAGAGCCTGCCTACTTGCATTTTTTTTATTTAATACCTTTAGTTCCACTTTAAGTTGTGACGAAAGTTTATCTAAGCTCTGACCCGTAAAAAAAATTGTTTTCTTTCCCAATCACATTTGTGACCTTTCACAGGCTGAGCTGGAAGAAATGGTGAAGAAAGAACATGCATTAATTGATGCAGCAGATAAGAAAACAGAAAGCCCTCCAGTGAAGCCAGAGGCAAAGGAGTCACCCAAGAAAACTCAGGAGGAAAAAACATCAGAATAAAAACTTTCAAAAGTCATAGCGATTTATTTTTTATTTTTTCCCATGTTCATCAGTGCACCATTACCAATGCAGGTGCCATTCTCTGTATTTGCGTGAGAATTTTCACTGGCACTTTATGTACAGGTGTTAAGAGGATGATGGTTATTTTGGCAGAATTGATAGTAGCTACATTTACCTGCACTATAACATATTGCTTTTGATTTGATTATGTAATGGAGGATCCTTCATAGTAGGCCTACTGGCATTGCTGGTTCATCATCCTTAGCAGTTTGTAGTTCTGGACACGGATGGGGTGTCCACTTTTGGGCTGATCCAGCGATGACATGAGATAACCAATTTCTTGTCATTTACTATAGCCTTTGCATGTATATTGTATTTTTAAAGGGGCTGCGATAGGGTAAATGCACAATTTTAACTTTTTATTTTTTTGTTCTCTGACATGAGTGTTTGTATAACAGAAGTAAATGGGGAGTATATTTAAACACTGACAAAAGCAGATTTGTCTTTTTTTTTTAAACTAGCTTTTTTATGTACTTTATTTTGGTGACGTACTCCAAAAGAGGATAAGAGTTCCAAACGAACAGGATGTATGCAGGCTGATCTGGAACAGTTTACTGCTTTATTCTGCATGACTCGCCTATTTTCATATACTGAAATAGTTTTCTGTATTCTTTTCCTTTTTTCACCCCTATGTCTCTGTACAATTTGTCATTTCCTATGACAAGGCTAAAGCGATTTTAAGAGATAAGTCCTCAGCACCAGTTGTTGCTAGTTTTCTTACTGATCACAGTAGGTTTTGCTAGTTATAAGAAAAAATGTACAAAAATTGCACCCTCTTTTAATAATACTTTGCTATGACTCACTATTTAGCATAAAGACATGCTTCTCTTTTTACGGACAGAAAGGAAGCAAAAAAAAAAAGTAATACTGTAAAAATGACTTCCCGTAAAAGCCATTGACATTGACCAGCTGCCCTATATGTGCAGTTGAGGTCTTTAAACGTGTAGTTAGTTTACTGACATAGATTAAGTTACAGTTGTAAAAAAGGAACTAGGGCTTTAAGCCGCAGTATGGCCTTATTGTGGCCAAATCATTGTTTAAAAAAAAAAAGTAAAAATGAACATTTAAAAACCAGCATTGTGGTTTACATATGCAGTTAACATTCAGAGTCCCAAAGCCACTTGAGTGTTATTAAAATCACTAAGGAAGAAAATAAGGGAGGACTTTATGGGGTTGATTTATTAAAACTGGAAAATGCAAAATCTGGCGCAGCTGTGCATGGAAGCCAATCCGCTTCTAACATCAGCTTGTTCAATTAACCGCCTAAAGGCTGCCTACTGCGGCAGGGCAACTCTATTGCATGAAATGACATACCTGTACATCATTTTGTGCAATAGACAGCGTGACCCACCGATTGTTCCCCAGAGAGGCAGAACAGCGATCTGCCTATGTAAACAAGACAGATTGCCTTTCTGACAGGGGAGAACACAGTGATCTTGTGTTCCTGCTAAGCAGGAACACAGATCTCTGTGTTCCCCCAGCCAGTCCATCCCCCGCACAGTTAGCAAGCACCTCCTAGGGGCGCACTTAACCCTTTTATCACCCCTGGTGTTAACCCCTTCCCTGCCAGTGTCATTAGTATTTTTAGCACTGATCACTGTAATAATGTCACTGGTTCCCAAAAAAGGGTCAGGTGTCTGATTTGTCCGCCGCAATGTCACAGTCCTGTAAAAAATCGCTGCTTGCCGCCATTACTAGTAAAAAAAAAAATAAAATAAAAAAAATACCATAAAAATATCCCGTAGTTTGTAGATGTGATAATTTTTGCGCAAACCATTCAATATACGCTTATTGGGATTTTTTTTTTTTTTTTTTTTTTTTTTACCAAAAATATGTAGCAGAATACATATTGACCTAAACTGATGAAGCAATTTCGATATTATTTTTTTTATTGGATATGTTTTATAGCAGAAAGTAAAAAATATATATATATTTTTTTAAATTATCGGTCATTTTTTGTTTATAGCGCACAAAATAAAAAACCGCAGAGGTAATCAAATACCACCAAAAGAAAGCTCTATTTGTGGGGAAAAAAGGACATCAATTTTATTCGTGTACAGCATTACATGACCGCACAATTGTCAATTAAATATAACACAGTACCGTATTGCAAAAAATGGCCTGGTCATGAAGGGGGTTAAACCTTCTGGGGCTGAAGTGGTTAAGCTTTGACAAAAAACAAACAAACTGGAAGCTGATTGGTTTCCATGCAGAGCTGCACCAGCTTTTGTACTTTACAGTTTTAGTAAATCAACCCCTATGAGACACCACAGGCTGCAAACTGTAGCCTGCTTTTTACAAATGGTTAACAAAATACAGACGATGGTATGGCATTACCTTGCAAAATATCACTAGCTATCTGCTCTCCATTACAAATTTTTTTTGATTGACAAATGGCGCTCAGTACATGGTACACTGCTATAGCTGTTTCTTTAGCTTTTGAATTTCAGCCTCCATAATAGTTGAACAGTAGCTTCAATATACTCAACAGGAGAAGGCAAGCAATTTAATTATGACAGGCAAATGAAAATTACATAATCCATCAACTAAACAAAAATTCCATAAATGCCAAGGTATAACAATTGCAAAATCAATCTGAAATTTAAAAAAAACAAGAAAAACAATCAATATAAAAAGTTAAAAAAATGAAAAACCTTTTATAAACCTGGCATAAGTCATGTACACACAGCCAGCACAGTAAGGTTCATTCTTGGAGTTGTAGACCCAGGTTCATTTTATAATTTCCCTAATGGGTAATAGTGAGTACTGTAATACAGAACAAGTGATTACAATAAATAACTCCACACCAAAAATTCACATATGTAGCAATTGATATAATATTGTGATGTCGTTTTATACATGTGTATATTAATGATTTTTTTTTTTGGATTAATAAATTTATTTTGGGATTGGTATTCTGCAGTGTTTATTTTCTTTACTATTCATTCTATTCTATTGTATTTCAGTTTTCTTTTACAAAATTTTTTTTTAAATATTCCAGAAGCATAAATACAGGTAGGGCACACTTAGTATGTACATTATATGGATTACCAGTTAACGTATGTGATAAAGAAGCCTTTGTTGATTTTCAATGAAATGCTAGTTATTCTGACTCATTGGATTTAAAACAGTCTGAGTCACTGACTCAGGACAAGGACCCAGATCACAAAAAACCTTATGGCTTTATCTACGAATTAGTTACTGGCCTAAAGTATTGAAAGCAAGAGGGTCAACACGATAGCCAGGCAATTCTAATTTATAGAATGTCAGCCCATCATGTGCCTATTGTGAAACGTTACTTTTGATGAATTACTGTAACTTCTCCGTTGGTGCAGTGGTCACATGGAAAAGCATACACAGATATATACCAAGTATGGACAGCCTTACATGTATACCAAGTAATGTGCAAACTGGTATATTTTAAGTTCTTCTAAAAAGGAAACGCTGGGCTGGATATTTCAAAATTGACATCAAAGTATTTTTGCTGTATATCATAAATGAAATAACCATGCTCTCACTTCCATAAATGTACTAATGCAAATAAACTAAAGTGCTTATAGTTTCAGTGAAGCCGTTTTATGCCGCGCACACACGACCGGACTTTCCGTCAGAGTAGACTCTGACGGTCTTTTCGACGGAGTTCCACTGAAACGGACTTGCCTACACACGATCACACCAAAGTCCATTCGTTTAGAACGCAATGACGTATGACAGGACTAGAAAAAGGAAGTTCAATAGCCAGTAGCCAATAGCTGCCCTTGCGTCGTTTTTGGTCCGTCGGACTAGCATACAGACGAACGGTTTTCCCGATGGGAATTGATTCAGTCGGAAAGATTTGAAACGTTCTATTTCTAGGTCCGTCAGAATTTTAGAAAGAAAAAGTCCTATGAAGCCCACACACGATCGGAATGCCGGACGGAATCGTTCCGTCGGACCTTTTCTGCCAGAAAGTCCGGTCGTGTGTACGCGGCATTAGAATATTATAAACTATATAGGTTGTCCTTTTTAAAAAATTCCAAGTGAATCCAACAACACCGCAGTAATTCCACACCGACAGTGACCATTAGTGTCTCCTCTTCACCAGCATGCAAGCACACAGCCCACTCACTGGAACTTTTTGACCCCTATTGCGGGCAGTCAAAAACAGTATTGGGTATCTGATGATTCCAATTGTTAAAGGAACATCTCAGAACAGACCATCAGTGGCGGCACTCCTGCGCCTTTAAGTTCTCATACCAGAACATGTTCAAAAGGGAGGTAAAAGAGAAAAAAAATCCAGATTTATTTATAATAAAGTTAAAATTACACTTACAATGAGTGGGTTCAATTACAGCATTCAAAACAACCTGGGAACACTGGTTTGTGCTCCACCTGCGTTCCAAGATGGCGGAAGTGATGTGTCTGGTTGATCCCACCCTATGCATTATCCCACCCTATGTTGATGACGATGACGTTGATCCCACCCTACGCGTTACATCAGCATACGTCTGACTTCATCAGGGGTACCCCCAGCGGTGTTGTTGGATTCACTTTGGATTTTTTGAAAGGACACTGTATATAGTTTATAATATTCTAACATGACTTTACTGGAACTATAGGCACTTTTGTTTTTCTGCATTAGTATATTTGTATAAGTGAGAGTGCGGTTATTTAATTTATGATTTACAACTTTTAAGCTATGATCAGCTTTGTAACGAGCAGCTCTCAAATTTACATGTTGTAAAATTATATATATATATATATATATATATATATATTTATTGCACAAAGTATTTTGTCTGCTAAATATACAAGTGAAAGTGTTTTGTTATATCTATTTGATAAGTGCAAAATATATAACCTGACCATGCTTTAAACTTCTCCACAACTTTATCCCTGACCTTTCTGGTGTGTTCCTTGGCCTTCATGATGCTGTTTGTTCACTAAGGTTCTCTAACAAACTTAAGAGGGCTTCACAGAACAGCTGCATTGATACTAAGATATTTAATTATACACAGGTGGACACTATTTACTAATTAGGTGATTTCTGAATGCAATTGGTTCCACTAGATTTTAGTTAGGGGTATCAGAGTAAAGGGGGCTGACTACAAATGCACGCCACACTTTTCACATATTTATTTGTAAAAATTTTGAAAACCATTTCTCATTTTCCTTCCACATCACAATTATGTGCCACTTTGTGTTGGTCTATCACACAGAATCCCAATAAAATAATAATAATATATTAACGTTTTTGGTTGTAACATATGTAAAGGACTAGTATATAATGTAGGGCTATAAGGACACTGCCACTCGCTGGTTCTTCTTTTTAAGGGCTTTGTTTGCCCATTTTTATTAAAAGCAAGTTCAGCAAACAAACATAGGTTTCCCTTTGCAGGGGTTTTCAGCATTCATTTGTCCGTCACCAAAACAACATTCAACCTAGTTGGCTCTCGCTTGCAGCACTGCTGCTCTGGCCTTACACTCCAGGCCCTTGTCTGTCTCGTACAGACTGTTTCACCAACCACCTTGGTGCATATAGCTAGCAGCCTCTTGCTGCACTGGCTCCCCAGTGGAGCCCTCCTGACTCCTGGTACTCAGACTTCCTATCTGCCTAGGTGGAGTCCAGAACTATGGTCAGGCTACTACTAAAAGCCCAGCACACATCTAACCAATCAGTATGCTGGCTGTTTTCAAAATCAGGACCCAGGACTGGGGATTTCATCCCACCCGTATGTTTCAGAAATCCCCGGGCTCCAGGTCCCAAACTGGACTTTTCTAAGAAAGGAAACTGAAAAGCCAGTTTCCTCTTCATGTTACAAGCTTCCTGGAGTCCCTCAACCCATCTGGTTGAGAACTCTGGGTCACAACCTCCTTCTAGACCCTGGCAGGGTAACGCTCTGCCACATAACCTTCCCCCTCCCCGTTTCGACCTTGGAGGGGGCATAACACACCAGCCAAACCTCTTCAAATTGGCGCCTCGGTGCCAGCTATCACCCACAAGGGCTAACCCCAATCCTATCAGGTGACTTTTCCTATGCCCCCCTGCTACACTGACTTGGGTACTACAAAGACACCCCGATGACTTTTTACGGGTGCGCTTCCAAAAACGCCATCTGCCCATTTTCTTTGGGGCCACACCTTCAAACACTTTAACACTAGGGGACTTACTAAGGACTTGGACCTTTTTTTCTCAACCTTTTTCTCTTTACTTCTAAAGTGGTCACATTTTTAAACACCTTTTTTGCCATAAGTGCGGGCACTTTTATTTGGGAAAGAAAACTCATTTAATGACACATTGTGAAGCTTTGGGCCAGTGTCCTCAGACCTTTTACTCTTGCAACTTTGGAGGTTCCTGGACCCCTGGAATCTTTCCCAGAATTACACTCCTGAGCCTGTAGGGGGCCTAATTCTACTGCACCTATTCCCTCTTCTGTGTCTGTCATACCATTATTCATCTTCCTTTATTTTTTAAGATTATCAGCAACCACTTCACCTTGACCATCAGCTCTACACTTATTTTTGTTGTTCCCCATGGTAACCTAAACATTTACCAGTGCGTTGCACTTTTCTTCATTGTCCAAAATATCACCACATTTATCAGAACTCATCTCACCAGTGTTCTGCAAGACCGTGTCTGGAGGAGAATCGCACAAAGTGGAGTTGTTGTCTGTCATGGCAACGTCCCTAACCACCAACTCCGCTGCCACATGATCCTCTTACAGCAACTGTCCTGATACCCAATCATCACTATCTAATTTCACCTTTGGGTTGATGACCCCAACCACATCACATATACTTGTGTCCTCTGGCACTTCCGCCCAGGCTTCTGTCCTGTCCAACAGTACCCCAGAGTGCCTCTCATACACAACCTCTGTATGACGCAATCCAGCACACTGTGAGACAACTTTCCATATTAACAATGATTGCATTAAATGCTTACAACATTGGCAATCTCTGCATAGTACAGCCTGTAATATCCAGCTGAATTTTTGCATACCCCATGGTACAAGTTCTCCAAACACAGGAGAGGACGGCAGGATATATACCGGCTGTACACGTCAACATTCTAACATTTCTCTCAGCATATCTGTCATAAAAAGGCACCGTGATTCTACACCTAAGCCCTTCCTGGGGTCCTTCATGTTCCTGGGCATGTGGAAAGACTCCTTTACTGATGCCTTAGAGGTGGTGCTTCTTAAAGAGGCTTCCCCCCTGCTGGAGGTATCCAATGCAATAACCTGGTGCTCTCCTAGAGCGCAGCCAGGTGCTGGAGTCACCACAAAACTCTCAGGCTCAGTGTCAATGATCTGTTCCAGGTCTTCTCTATGGATAACATTAGTTTGGTATACCACACTAATAACTCCTTTATGGGTTGTGGGCACAACCTATGCTGTGTGCTCGATCTCTCTTGGCCCTTCCATCTCCTGAGGAATACCCTCTGCAACAGCAGCAAGTGAGCCCTTTTCTAAAAGCTGCTCTGCAGTCCCTCCATTTAGCACAGCAGAAATTGTCTACTCCACTGTTACACACTAAACCTTCTTTCAATAATGCCAACAGACTTGTCGCCCATCTGTCCCAGTCTACTTTCTCTGTGCTCCCATCAGAGGTACTACGCAGTACCAGTGAACATATCACTTTTGTTTAAACTAACCTGTGGCAAAACATTTCTAAACATAGCAGGCTGCAATACCATAACTTCACCACCTTGCTCAGGGGCGCTTCATTAAACTCATGAAGACTTTTGCTTTCAGCAGTGACAGACCGCAGTAACCCATTATCACCACAAGTAGTTTCAGACATTTTAGTTGTCTAAAATTTTAGCTGTGCGCTGGCTTCATAATCATCCCAGGAACAGAGGTCAGTGCTCTTCCCCGCAGACAGTAGTTCTGGCCTAGGAGTCACAAGGGAGCCAGTGCAGCATGAAGCTGCAAGCACAGAGGTGCTGAATGTCAGGTCTGGGGAAGACAGATCAAGGCCTAAAGTGTAAGGCCTGAGCAGGAGTACTGTGTTTTAGCCAGGAAGGCTGAATGCTGGTTCTGAAGCAGGAATGTAATGCTGAATACCCCTGCGAGGGAATCTGATGTTTATTTTTGAACTTTGTTTCTTTTGAATAAAAATGAGCTGTCATGCCCTTGAAAATGCAGTTGGGACTGACACGATTTCTTCAACTCGGATGCACCACTAGAGCTTAATCACCCCGGATCGTCACAACATGTTTATTTATGAGAAAATACAAAGTTAGGGCTCTTTCACACGAACGATCCATTCAGGTCCGCCTGTCCGTTTTTTAGGACCCTCTAGACCTCTATGGAGCGTCGGATGTCAGCGGTGACATGTCCGCTGACATCCGATCCGAAAAAGTGTAACGGAGGAAAAACCTACTTTTCCATCCATTTGTGGATCGGATCGGGTGACGACGGACTCTACGGTCTGTCATCATCCAATCCCCCATAGGGGAGAGCGGCACTCTGACAGGTCCATCACTGCACAGTGTGCAGCGATGGACCTGTCATCTGCCTGCTCAGCAGGGATCGACTGAGCGATCCCCGCTGAGCAGAGCGGGCTCCATACACGGACATGTCCGTGTGAAAGAGCCCTTAGGGTGGAAACAAGCCACTTGGCAAATCTCCTAGCCAAAAGATGGTTTCATGCCTACGGACAATGAGCCTTTGAAGAAGGTTGGTGTACAACTGTCTTTAGGTTGGGAAATCTGTTGCAGTAGGGTGGGCTATTTTAATTTTTGCTTTTCTCCAAATATATATATTGTGATAGATGGACAATCTGCCACTGTGTAAAGATGCAGGTAACTCCTTATTCCAGCAGGTAAAGGGTTTCTAAACAAGGACTGAAGTCAGGTGTTACAAAAGAGAGAATTCTGTAGTCAGTCATTGCTCCTATGTGTTGTGTGAGCAGCTGGAAGCCTGACACATGGGAAGTCAGTGTCCAGACCTGTCTTGCCTGTGCAGACAAGCTGCGTAGCCAGACTGACGTACAAGAGAGTTGAAGAGTGTGAAGGGACAGAGAGAGTCCATGTCCGAAGAGACCAGTGTATGAGCTAAGCAAGCAGTCTGTATGTGAGCAGACTAGAGGTCCAGTCTGGTGGCTGAAGGAACCAGGTAAGCAGAGGGACTGACAATGGCCCAGCTCTGTCCTAGAGGGAAAAGGCAGAGCTGTATGACAAAATTGCCAGAAGGGTGAAATACATTTTGTGTTCATTATTATGCTAAACAACCCTTGTGTGCGCAGAATGCTGTATTACTTTAATGTGTAGATAAATAAAAGTAGGCAAAAAGCCTTAAAACATGTTTTGCTGAGTGGACTATGTCCTTGGAAAATCTATATTTGAAACTGAATCTAAAAAAAGAAAATGGGTGTGTATACACGGTATATTATTTTCTTATTTAAATTAGTA